>NC_056735.1:1452122569-1452312569 GCF_019279795.1 Protopterus annectens
TTTTTATCGAGTGTTTAAAAATGTCACCTTGGTGTCTTCAATGAGCTCTGTGAGGGGCACTCGGGTATGATGGTAACCTGCTAAGCCAGTACCTGCTGCTCTTGCTGCATCAACCATAGAATTATGAACAAGGTGAGTAGTGACAGTCACAATGGAAAACATGGCTGGCATACGAGACTGTAATTTATACTTTAAATCTCCATCTGTCAACCTATCCAGTGTCATTTCATCCTTCAGGTCTTGCTGAGAGTATAAAGTGTGACAAGTAGTATATCTCTCTCTCAGTTCATGTAGAAGACAAGAAAGCATATTTTTTAAAAACACACATCCAGTGCATGAGACTCTTTATATAATGGATGGCAGAATGGACTCAAAGTTGGAGTCTTTTCTAAAGAATATTACCACAACAATGGAACTGACATTAGGAACATCTGACCAGCAAGTTCAATCTTTGGAAGGCTGGAGATCTTATATGGCGTTTTCAGTATGGGGTTCACAAGGATTATTCCATGCTGCTTGGATCATTCCCATGTAAATTTCAGCTGGGAGACCATCAAAGAAAAAAGACAGGGAGAACAGAAGGCATCCTGCAGAATGAGCTGAAAAAAGGATAGGGGTCTGTGGACCATCTCTGGTTGTTGCCTCATCATCTTCAAAACATCCCTAAATCTAGGGTTATCCCAATGGATGGTGGGGAGGCTACACCCTCATGTATTTCTGGAATGGGAGACTCCTTTGGGGGAGTCCAAGTACTTCCCATTGCACTTGCAATCCTTTCATCCATTTCGTAGGTGATGGATCCAAGAAGGTAGATGACAGCAGTTCACCAGATACAGTAGCTGCACCTTGTACAGTGCCACCAACCCTTCTGTCCCAATCAGTGAAGTGGCAGGTGGCCAAGAAATCAAAGGAATCTTTTAAATAGAGGTCAAAGTCTGTATAGGCACCGAGGGAAGTAAATGAAGTGGAGCCTGTATTAACAGGATCAACACCTGGATGAGAAAGCCATAAGTCACCGAGATCAATCCCAAACCCTTCACATCAAAACCCACAGAGGCCAACATCAGAAGAAAATCAGCCCGGAACCCAGTACTGAGAGCTCAACCACAGCAGTTGTGATCCAGATACGAGGCCGACATCAACAACACCGACTCCAAGGTCTGAAAGATTGACTCAGGGGAAGTCCTTTCTAACTGGAAGGCAAAAGGGTCAGCAACAATACTGAGTGAGTGAGCCTAAGCTCTGTAAACAGTCTCCCCGAAGCTGATGACATCAGCACCAAAATCTAGGTCTAGGGCAAGATCAATAGCAAGGGTGAAAACATTAAGACCTTTTCAATAGAGGTTGAAATGGCTGCCAATGTTTATCCTTCCACTGATGTAGACACTGGTGCATGTAGGTTGAAATTCAGCCACACAGGGACCATAGCCAGTATAAGGGAGAACTGAGAAGTGATGAGAAAGTACAATAGAAAGAAAAAACATGGTAAAGAAGGGCTTCTAGACCTTTCTCTCAGTATTTGTGGAGGAAGGGGTGCCTTAGGACATCATTTAATGGACATCAAAGAATGCTTCCAATATGTTTCTGTAGCTTATTTCAATAGGCACAGAAGCACTATGATGAGGCCTGATGCACCAAATAGAAGATCCCAAGATCTTTTTAACTAAGAGCAGAAATGGATGAAACATTAGTCTAAATAAGTTCACTAAAGAACACTTACACTGACATGCAATTTGTTAACATGGAAGAAGAAGAGATGAGAGAATATCCCCAGACTTTTTTCATCAAACCGGGACCTGCAAGTCTCAGCCATGATCTTAGTTATTGAGCCCAGGAGTCAACCTCAAGTGAGAGCTTGATTTTGAAACCTCACAGAGTGGACATGGAGTCTTCATTAAAGGAAAGTTCACCCTCAAGAGTTTCTCAAGCATGAGGTTTCTTTCCCACTATAATATAATTTCAGTGTAATCCAGTCTTTAAGAGCCAGCCTGTATTTTATAAAACTTTCATTTCCTTGCCTTGGAAATGAAGGGTAAGGCCACCCACCATTTTTAAGCTTAGCTTCTTGCATGCTTTGGCAGAGGAATTTATTTCTGCCTGCAAGATATACAATGAGAGGGAGACGGAGAGAGAGATGTAGTTTTTTTCTGTCAGGTACTGCCCACAATCACACATGCATATCAGTCTTGTGAATAACAGCAGCTTCTATTAAAACATGTGCAGTGCTGTAAAGTTTTTTTATTCACTGCCTCTTCAGATGAAGGAAATCAGTACCAGCCTGCATTGTAGCTGATCACATCTTTTTGTATGGTGATCTGCTCATTGAAGGAATTATTTTTCTGTAAGAGCAAAATCTTTACAGACAGCAGTGTTTAGTCATACAGAGATTAAATAAGAAATGTCAAGTCCAAAGCTACGATTATGATGAAATGTTAGCAAGCTACAATGTAACAAATCAAGGGATTAGCAATATTAACAAAATTGGGAAAATGTAACGTACAACGGTATTGGTCCCTATTTTATACTATGCTGCACTGCAAGGATAAAGGTCAAACCATATAAATTATTAAAACAAAATACGTCCAAGCAAGTGCAACACATGCACATTTCTCCAACATTATGCGCAACAAAAAAAAATCTTCTCACTGCAGACCCTGGTGAATAACAGTAATAATTTGAATCTCTGTTAAAAGTACTTTGAAACAAGTTAATACGTCCTGGATTACAGTGACAGCACTTACATCTCACAAAGTATGCAGAAGATGGGGGTGGCTATGCTAGTACTTGAAGGACTACAAACTGGAGCATCATCATCATCATCCCCTTTTTCCCATTTACATGGGGTCGGGGTATCGTATTAACTGTCGCCAACTCTCTCGATTCAGTGCCACTCTCCTGCCTTCTTCAACACTCATGCCTGACCGTCGCAGATCTTCTTTCACACAATCCATCCACCTCTTTGCTGGATGCCCTCGCTTCCTCTTACCTTCTTCCTGTCTGTCCCAAATCTCCCTCACCAGATTGTCTTCTGCTTTTCTACACATGTGCCCATACCATCGTAATCTGTTTTCTTTGATCTTTTCTGCAATTGGAGCTACTTTGGCTTCTGCTCTTATGTCCTCATTTCTTCGCCTGTCCCGCATTGTGCATCATAACACTTTCTCAGGCACTTCATTTCCATCACCTCTAGCTTCTTCAACTGTTCTGCCTTTACTGCCCAGGTTTCTGTACCATACAGTAGTACTGGCCGCACCACTGTCTTGTACACCTTACTTTTCAGCTTCTTTGACATTCTTCTGTCATATACTACACCTGATACTCTATGCCAGTTGGCTGCATCCCCTCTGATTCTAGCTTTGACCTCTTCATTCAGACTACCCTTCTCCTCAACCACCCCTCCCAGATACTTTAAGCTGTTTACCTGTCCCACTATCTTCCCATCTATCTCTATTCTCAGCTTCTTCTGATTTCCCCAATCTGCTGCCATTACCACTGTCTTATCTGTGCTTAGTTTCATCCCATGTGTCTTCAGATTTGCATTCCATTCTCGTATCCTTTGCTGAAGTTCTAGATCAGAGTCTGCCTGTACTGCCACATCGTCTGCATACAGCAGCTTTGTTGCTCTGACCCCTCCAACCTGTTTGCTGATGTAGTCCATTACCAGTATGAACAGCAGTGGGCTCAAGAGCTGAACCCTGGTGTACACCCACTCCCACTGGGAACCCCCTCAGTGAGGCCAAACACTGTTCGTAGAATCCATGATTGCAACGTCACCCCCAGTGAAACAGTCGGTTCACAGCATAAACCAGTAGTTGCCACAATCAGCTGCAAGCAGTGGTCAGAGAAGGCTCTAAGGTCAACAGAGACCAGGCTGAAGACCTGGAAGTTGACTGGAGAGAAAGTACAGCAGTTCAAGGAATTAATCAGGGCTCTAGCACCCCAAGAAGAGGAGGAAATAGGTAGAGTTGAAGAAGAGTGGCAGCGCCTAAAAACAGCATGTGTTAGGACTACAGAAAAGATATGTGGCCGAGCCAGGTATGGAAATAAGGTACATAAGGAAAGCTGGTGGTGGAATGCAGAAGTGCAGGAAGTAATCAAAAGAAAGAAGGAGTGCAGGAAGAAGTGGGAGATTGAAAAGACTGACCAAGCTAGGAAGGACTACTGGTTGGCTAACAAAGAAACTAAGAAAGAAGTTGCAATAGCAAACAATAGGGCATCAGAGGCACTCTATCATCTTCTGGAAAGTGACTCAGTAAGGGGCACAAAGAAACTATACCAGGTTGCAAGGCAAAGACAGAAAGATAAAGAAGATAGTCAGACACCCTTCATAAGGGATTCCAGCAACAACCTGCTTACCAGCCCACAGGGCATCAAAGGCGGATGGAAGGAAAATTTCCAGCAGCTTCTGAATGAAGAAAACCCCACAGAAGCGGTACTGCCCCAGAAACAGCCTACAATGAGAGTAGAAGAGGAGCCCAGCTTAGAAGAAGTAAGAGCAGCACTAAGGAAAATGAAGTCCGGGAAAGCAGCAGGCTCAGATGAGGTCACAGCAGATATGATAAAGATGCTGGGTGAGCTAGGGGAGAAATGGCTCCTGAGGGTACTAATTGCAGTGTGGAGAGAAAGGCGTATTCCAGATGACTGGAGAATAAGCATACTCATGCCAGTGTACAAGAACAAAGGGGACATCCACAACTGTGGACAGTACAGAGGCATCAAACTCCTACCACATTGCATGAAAGTTCTGGAGAGGGTGATTGATAAACGGATACGCAGAATACTAGAATGTAAGATGGGAGATGAACAGTTCGGACTCAGATCAGGATGCAGCACAATTGACCCGATGTTTGCATTGAGACAGATACTTGAGAAGAAACTAGAGAAGAGGAGAGAGTCAAACTGGGCTTTCCTAGACTTGGAGAAGGCATATGACAAGGTCCCAAGAAAGCTGATCTGGGCAGTACTGCGGTGGTTTGAAGTCCCAGAAACATTGGTAAAATTAGTACAGGCTATGTACAAGGACCCAGTGACTCAAGTACGAACAGTGTACAAACTGGAGCAGTTAGGGAAAATACAATTCTGCAACTTCACTTTGTTTTGGCCTTATAACTACTGTAAATATGTCAGAGCAGCTCTGAGAACAATATAAATCAAAGTAATTCAAGCAAAACCCAAAAAGTCATCTTGATCTGGAAGCTGTGCATATGACTCGTATAAAGGTAGCATGAAAGAGATTCTAAGAGGAAGACATCCAAGCAGTATGACAAGGTCTTGTTAACAAGGCAGGCCCCATGATGGCCATTTTGTGGAAGTGCACATTAAAATAAGAAGTACTTAAGAGTGACTTTGGTGTATTAAAACAGCCGAGTTTAAAGACCAGTGAAAATGCACATGTTGAGTGCCAGGGTAGAGTTTTCCTTTAAGCTTTCATATTGAGAATGCATTATTTCTTTTATAGTTAATGTCGTGAAACCTTCACAAATTTCTCATGCTTCCTCAAAATTGTCTTCCCCCACGAAGTAATGGCAAAGACTTCCTACCTAGTTGTCTTTCCCATACTTGTATGTATGTCAATTATATACAATGTGTTGTTTTGTGGATGAACAGATTCAGAAAGAGACTCTGGCTGCTGAGCAGATAGCATTCTTATGGTGCCAGCATTCTGGTTTGTGGCTGCAATAGGTTTATCATAGATCATTATGCCTACCCAAATGTAAGACTTCAATAAATAAAATACTTCACAAGCATCTTAAACATATGGAAAATGAGTTAATGAGTTGATGTATATAGATGGATCTACGTAACTTGATACCATTTATGGCAATGTGTGTAATGTTGAAATAAATTGCACAACAATGTGTTACTACACATATATCGAGAATTAAGCTTGGTGCATGCAAAACTTGCAAAAATGTTTTTTTTTTTTTTTTTAAGAGGAGGGGAAAGCCTCTCTGCACCCCCAACAACCCCTGATAATTATACATTCTAACCTCAAGATCTCACAATCCCCGGGGAAAATATTTTCCCCCTACCCAAGGACTGTCAATCTCGCATGCTTGTTGACCATCTGTTTAGTCAACCAAATTATGTTGATTAAACAGATGTCAACCAAAGTACCTTTCTAACCAGTTACCAGGGCACATATAGACATATAAACAGAGAGAGAGAGATAATATACAGGCTGGTCAGTCTCACAAAGTGCAGTGGAAGATAATGTACTGAGTTTGTTAAACCGACTGATGAACACGTTGGATAAAGCTGAACTGAAACAGCAAGGAAAAAATACAGAAATCAGCTTCATCTGTCAGCTCTCCACATAATTTCTCCAAAGACTGACTGCAGTGCTTGAGTCAACAGTTAAAACAAATAATTTGTTGAGTGCATGCTAAATTAAAACAAGAAAATGATTCATTGCCACAGTGTAAGTTGATCTTTCTGTTTTATTACCTGCTGTATAACACTCAGCTTCACAGAAAGACCATGGATAGAGTCAGGGTGCATTTAATGAGAGGAGGAGCTCACCTACCAACTAAAACATCTGTGAAGATCAAAACCTGTAGAGCAAAAAGATGAATTGTTTTCAGTCTAGATGGACAGGTCATAGGATTCTGAAGCATGACAGGGACTTTTGTCAAATAGGCTCACTCTAAAAATGCCTTAAGTGTATTTTATTATGAGGTGTGACAAATTTTAATGTATATTCTGTTACAGAAGAAGGCTTTCTCTAATCTGTAAAGTCAGACTTAAATTATTAGAATGGTACTGTCATGTATGTACATAAAGTACTACTTTATTTCCCAGTATACTACTGCTGTTTTGTCAGCCAATGGCAGAGTTTTAATTCCATTCATAAAACTGCAGATAGTAATATTTCTGTCATTAATGCTAGCTTGTCTACAAGCTTGGAATTGTGCGATCTCTCACTAAATACTTGTTCATCTGGTGCTTAAATTGTTGTTGCGATCTGACCACAATGCATATTTTTAGGAGTCAAATTTTAATGTATAAAAGCAGGATGACATTTTTTTCTGGAAATAAAAAACACTAGTGACACCATCACTCTTAATATACTCATACTGTTTACCCAGGATGCCCCTGGGATGCAGTTATTTGATCAAACAATATTTCACTAAAGAAAAGTTGTCCATGGTCAAAATACCCAATACCCATTTTTGCCAAGGCTTTTATTTACTTAGCTTTTTTTGACTGGGTTGGTCCCACTAGGCAAACAGCCTCTTTTCAGGGGAGGCCTAAGGTACTATTTATACTATTAGGGGAAATCTGGTTATGCATCAAGGAATTTACCCTACTCTTTTCAATAGGTGCCTCTGGATGTTTTACATCCAAAAGAGCTACCAATAACTCAAGCAGATGGGGCCTTGGTTTAACGTCTCATCCAAAGGGTGACACACAACACACAGGAGTGCAGCACCCCCCCCCCCCATATACTGCACTTGCAGCCCTTTCCCCAAGGTGCAGTTATTTTTGGTGAAAGGGTCATAAGTCACCATCACCTCTATGGCACTGATACACAAAAGACACCCTTCTAAAGTACAATGCAGCATCTGCACGTATATGTATGTAGATAACTGTGGAGTTACTGCTGTTTACATTAACGAGTACTTTGGTTCTGGCTGTCTAACCAGTGATTTTTGGGTTTGGGTTTGTAATAAGAAATGTACTATAATGGTGGCAAACAATAAGGCATAAAGAAAAAGAGGGTTAAGCAGCAGGACAGATATTATAGCGGAGTTACAAACAAGATTAAACTACAAATTATATATATCTAGGGGTGTATGAGATTAGTCATCAAAGACAGAAATGTCAACAAAGAGAGGACGGCAATGAAAAAGGAAGTAGTTAGACTAAGTCAGCTGTAGAAGAGGGACAGCAGCAGTGCAACAGAAAAATGTTGACAGACATACAGATTACTAAAATGTGTAAAAATCTAGAGGACTGAGTGTAAAGGTGGCTGAGGTTTGGATTGTCAATCTGCATGATCAAGGTTATAGAAAATATGATGCTTGGGGTTCACCATCAACAGTTTTGAAAAAGCAAAATTCTAGACTTACTGATAAAAGTATAAATGCAGTGGTTTCAGGGATAAACCCAGTAGTTTCAGTGAAGGAACTGGAGACTCAACTGATTAAACCAGGACAAGAAGTGCAGGCACAGACTTTAGACATGAAGGTAAAGAATTTTCCTGAAACTGAGTTTGAGGTTAACTGAGGATAAATGGCATTTGGTTCCAGAGTTTGGTCACATGGCATGAGTACAAGGCTTCACCAAATTACTTAAAATCCACCAAAAGCGCACCTGTAAAAGAACATGTAAATAGTATGCAAAATTTCCTCTTAACTTGATGATTTTCAAAGTGAGATTAGCTTCCACTTCATAGCTCGAATTTAGCTCCAGCAGTACTCTTTAGTAGTAACTCCAAACAAAACACCATAACACAAAAAATGGAGTCTCTGACAACAGTTCTAGAATAATATATTCTTCTAGAGGGGCTATGCTTCTTGCACAAATTAGTGATGTGCCCATGTTGAGACCATTGCACTCGCATCTCTTGGGTACACCCTAAGGCATGAACAAGGGAAGGAACATTATCCAAGAAAAATCCCTGTGAGCAGTGTGAACATGTCTGCACTGGAAAGTAATTTCTCTCCACCTCCCACCTTGATGGAAACTGTCTGCCATCCATGCAGGAAACAGCTTTACCATGGGTTAAGCCAGGGAATCCAGAGATTTCACGAAGGGTAGTGAAGTTGCACACATGGTCAACCACCACAAGACAGCCAAAAACATATATACCCCAAAGTTCACTAGGTTCAAATGAAAAACTCCCAATGCATAAAATGTTCGATAACCTCCTCCCCCCGCCAAAAGCAAATCAGTTTCTTTCAAATATACAAACAGATATGGGCTAACTACTAGGTGTCTAGCCTAAAAGTCTTCCAAAGAATATGAGGTCCAGAAGCTACACATGATAAAAGGGTTTCCAGGAATTATGAGTTAACATGAACACTTCCTGAAGACAGAGTATTATGACAACTTTTTCTTCGTCAGTCATTTTCTATAAGAAATAGTAGTATATGTCCCTATGGATACCAAGCAAATGGGTATGTCACTAATCATTAAAGGGCATTTGCAGTAGTTACCCACTGACCATCAGAGATACCAACAACTCTACTTGGCTTTTACTGCAAATTTTTTTTTTCCCTCATCACCATGCAAGGAATATGTTTGTGGTTTTGAGCTTGAAACAGCTCCAAGATTATGACAATACGCACATACTTCTGCAAATCCAGCATAAATACCTTAATTTACCTATCAGAACATTTTAGCTAGTTTCCAGAACTCTATTTGATCTAATGAATGCCACACTATCACAAGTGTTAGTCTCAAGTCCAATCCTTCTGTATTACGTCTGGCCTTTTCCCGGTACAGACATGCCATCACCATTCATTATAACAGAATAATAACACAGAAAGTCACAGAAAAATTTTTATTCAGAAGTACAAAACAGAGAATAATATCTGATGTGAACTTTTGGGAATCTTCAAAATTTAACAGTGAATCAGCTTTAGTTTGTCTGTGCTAGCAGGAATTGTCTACATCTTTATTTATTTACGTTTGTTTCACCTTCTGCTGTTTTCAGGTGCCTCCAATGCCAGCTCTAACAGCAAACCTCTTGTGTTCTAATAACATATAAATGCCACGTTAACAGAGCAGAGTTAAGTGTGAAAAAGAGAAAGGTCATAGCAAAGGAAAAAATGTCAGCTGGAGGCCTGTAAGTCACACACCACCATCATCACCGTGCTACCGATACACAAAGCACCCTTCTAAAGGCACAATGCAGCATTTTATTTTTATTTTATTTATTTATTTAACATTTGTTAACCGGGAAAGTCCAACTTGGAACGAAGCCAATTTCCAGCGGAGGCCCAGGGAGAAAGACTCCAGATGCATGTGTTTGTAATGTGGGAGGAAACCGGAGCACCCGGAGGAAATGCACACGAACACAGGGAGGACATGCAGACTCCGCACAGAAGGCACTCCAGCTGAAAATCGAACTGGAGAACCTCTTGCTGTGAGAAGACAATGCTACTGCTGCACCACTGCGCCATCAAATGTGTATATATATATATATATATATATATATATATATATATATATATATATATATATATATAGACAGATTGCTTGTTCAAATAAATGATAACAGAGGTCATTAAACCAAACTGTATGTGAAGTATTCAGAAAACAAAGCAAATCTAGGGTCCCTTACCAATGCCACAGTGAGGCTTTATGAACAGCAGCTGAAGTACTTAAACATATCTACCACCCCCTAGTGGTCACTTTGCTAATCCCAGAAAATAAATTCTAATGCAATGTATATATGAATCATGCATGCATGCACGCATAGGTTGCAAATACTTACTAACATTATTATTAGCCCACCTTGGCAGAGTACTTCATACTGTCAAGCAGCGTCTCAACCACAAGTAAAACTGGATTGCTAATCTCCAGGTAGGCATGTGCACACTCCCAATGCAGAAATGATCATCTGGCACTCCATATTGATATAACCTCACTCGACTGTACCCAGCCTATGCTAGGAGTTCCCCAAGTGCTGATCTAATTTTTGTATCGCCTCCCAACCAGAAAGCCAGCCAGCATCAAGCACTCAATCACAGCCCATGCACAGGAAGTACAGTTTTTCTTCCAAAACCCAATTAATACTGTAACGGCAGCATCATACATGGAAACTTAACATTTTGCCTAACATACTGAATGATACCTTCTACTTTTAATTATTTACTTTTTGTCCAACAATATTAATGCAGTCATTTTAATTTAAGAATTATCAGCATTCAGTTTTCTAAATTTTCTGTTCTTTAGCATGTAATAAGTTGAAGGCTGTTTCAGCAACCTTATTTTATAACATAATCCGTTATTCTAACACATTGCTCACTAATTTATCTTACAGCAGTTATTTCCAAAGAAATAGTAAACACCTCCTTTTTAAGATCCATAATGAAGCAAGGAACAAAGAAGAGAAAGAATGGAAGAAATATCCCCAAAATACCACCAAATTCCACCAAAATATAAACCAAAAAGACAAAGCCTAGTTTTAAAGAAATCTTCACATTTGTAATTCCAATACCCAAAATTCTGGAACACACTAAAAGCCATTTTCTCTTCTCAAATAAAATGTTACCTAAAATCACTGAATACCACTAATCTTGTCACCAGATTTGCTAGCAGATTTGTACTCTCATCTCCTCTACTCCACCACTGCTTGACACTCTTTGGCACATCAAATGATATTAATCCCTTTATTCTACTATCCTTCCCTTCTATTTCAAAGCAATTTCCCACAAGCAAGTGGAACAACTTATCTTTTCAGATTATAGGCAACCCTCACTTTCATTACCTTCATCCTAAAATCTTAAATTGCACTGCTCATATCTTATCTAATTCTTTAGCTCACATAAAAAATCTCTCTGACCACAGGCATTTTACCCCCTAGTTTCAAGCACACTCATTACCCACCCTCCCAAAATTCTTAATCTAAACTCTGCAGCGGGCTACATACCAAGAGCCAATCCATGCTCCAAAAATTTGGAGACTATGATTTATGGCCAGATACTTGCCTACATAATTAAATATGACCTGATAACAGATACTAAACAGATGGAAACCTCTTGACTTCACAAACTTATGTCAGTGTTGAAATTGGCTTGCTAGCTGAGGCTATCCTTCTTGACTTAACAAGAGCAATTGAAATTTAATTTTACAACCTGATACTTTCCAAACTGGCAGCACAGAGTTTGTCCTCTGAAGTTGCCCCCTGTCTTGAAAACTATCTAACAGATCTTTCATAATTTCTAATCAAAGCTCTTTCTCTTGCCAAGTTTCACAGGGATTACTAATTTAGCACGCTGTTTCTGCACAACAGAAGCACAGCAGTAACAACTCACAGCTCACCATTTAAAACGCTGTCAACACTTCAGAGCATAAGCAACAACGGCAACATGAGTACATGTATTCAGATTTAAGTTTCAGGTAGTAAATTACAGGCATTACGACCATTCCTTTCCTGACTAGGTTACCTTTCACCCCATGTATTTATGCAGAAGCAACAGCTGTATTGCTCTGAGTAGTAACAAGACAGGAGTCCCGTATTAACTACAAGAGGATGTCGGTGATTAACAGTATAAAGAATGATCACTAATGGGCAGAAGCAACTCTGAGGCCTGTGCAACTGGGTTCAGTTAGTAGCCCCATCACTGGAGGAGCCGGACAAGAAGAGAGAGAGAAGTCAGGATGTGTGGCCTGCTTGCCTCTCCTGGGGAAGGAGAGGTTAATAAATGTTCAGGGAGCTCACAGGGAGGAGAAATTTTCCTGGTACACACCAAGAAAACATCATCTCATGCTTCAGGGAATAGGCAGGGCTGTTTGCCTCATCATTTGTCAAAGTAACAGACAAGCAGTATGTGCAGTGCACTGCACGAGGAGCTAGGACTACAGTAAAAAACCCTTAAACCACCCCTAACGGCTGCCTGAATTATGTTCTCACCTGTTCAACTTTCTCTCTCTCTCGTTTTTGGTGAATGAATGGGTCGACTGTCCATGAACAGACTGATGACTGACAGGCACAAGAGGTTAAAAGTGCAAAAAAACCCACTATTTACTAAAGAGAGTGACTTCTATAAAACCACTGACATTTCAGTATTGCAAAGAACGCTCCTTACTCTGAGATACAGTAGGGTTGTTAGAAGTGCAGTCCTCATGTCAGTCCCCCCCAGCTGAGAATTGTGAATGTCCATCACATACGTGTTAGGCAGTGGTCGCAGCATGGAAGTGTAACACTGCAGAACCATCCACACAAAAGGTTCCATGCTGCGCTGTCTTGCAAAATCAGAAATTAGAACGATATTGATAATTGGCACCTGCCATACTGTCAGCTCTACTAAATCGGCACAGCTTACACCAATGATGACATTACACTCAAGTGTGGAATAGCGTGGACTAGCTCTGTGGTAGATACGAATAATGTTCAGGCAATTGGATTACAATTGGTGACAGAGGCACTGAAGGAGCAAGGAAGGGGAAGGATGGAAGTCAGCAGCTGATACCATCTCACTCATTTCGGGAAGGGTTGTAGTCTGGACTCACTGCAATATTGGGTGTTAGCACAGAGGATTAAGGAAATAAGCTGTTAATGAGCTGCTTCCTGTAGTCCAGGGGTTGATTACATCAGCCTTCATTTGTCTCCTATGTGACCTTGAGCAAGTTACTTAACCAAGCACCAATGAAAAGGTACCCTTGTATCAGGTGAGGTGAGCTAGTTAAAAAAAAAAGTTTCTTCTGTGCTTCAGAATGTGTACTTGGTCCCTACTAAGTGATGTACTTCATAGTCTTCTTGGACCCTGCAGATCCTTAGAGAAAGGTACTGCATACCATCACATGCTAGAGTGCACATACAGCTGCCAAGGAGAGGGTTTAAGCCTATAAAACCACAAAACCCCGATAGCCTCTTGGATGATGGCCTCTAGTGACTTGCAATTATTCCACTTGGGAAAGACTGGGCTGGTTCACTGCAGGAAGGCATACAACAGTAAAAGGACTTAAAATATGGAATCGTAAAAGGCCCCGTTTAATATGCTGGGTGCACAACAATTTAAGTCCTTAGAAATACAGGCTAAATGGCCTAAACAGATCCAGGTATTCTGATGCAACCAAATAGTTTCATACCTAATGAATTAAAAAAATGAATTAATTTTAAATTCATGCAGAATATTATTGGTTTTAATTACTTTTTCTGATTTAATCCAGATTCAAGGAGCCCACTTCTCAAGCGATATTCTCCTTAAGGTAGTATTCCCACAGTCAAAATTAAAATAAAAATGATGTACTCACTATAACTATGCATCTGTGTTGTTCATTTTCATTCTTCAACAAATGGGCCTCAGATCAGAGCTAGGATCCTGCTTGGCTGCATTTCTTCCAGATTCTTGGGTCCTGCTGTCGAGCTCCTCCCCTTACCCATAATGGCTTTGCAGCTGTAATACCTCAGGTCGAGTCTGCTGCTCAGTCCATAACAGGTTGATAACTTAGAAAGAAGGACAGAACAGGGGTTCAAACAGGAACAGAGATTCCAATGTTTCTATTAGATCACTCCTAATGGTAAGCTACGGGGGAAGGAGGGTGGGAATTTGAGGAAGAATGAAAATGAAAAACACAAATGCATAGTTATGGTGAGTACATAAGTTTTGCATCGGATGTTGTCATATTCATTCGTTCCTCAACAAATGGGATAAAGTTCCCAGCTAATATAAGCTTGGGTGGCCCTCACGGAACAATATTCTAGAATACTGCAGAACCAAAGTCAGCCCTACTGGAAATGAGGTCCAATTTGCAATGAGCAATACAAATATGGGCAATGGAGCCAGTGGCTACAGCACAAATGTCATCAATAGAAGCTGTAGCCCAAAATGCAGATGATGTAGCCATAGATCTAGTTCGAGGAGTTTCAGGAGGTCTTGGTAAAGGCAGACCTTATAGAGAATAAACACGAGGTACAGTTTACCAACCATTTTGCTAAACTGACTTCAGAAATGGTTTATCCAATTTGTTATGTGCAAAAGAAACAGCTGGTTGTTGTTCCTTCGGCTTTTCCCAGTTAGGGGTCGCCACAGCGGAACTCTGGTCCGCTAATGATTGGCAGTAGATTTTCACGGTGCCAGCTCGACACCCAACCTTCAAGGAAGGCACACCCATTCATGCATGTCTTTCAAACACCACTTGACCGCGGGGAGGACATGCAGACTTCACACAGAAGGCACTCCAGCCGAGAATCGAATGGGAGAACCTCTTGCTGTGAGGCGAAAACGGTACCACTGCACCACCACCACAAACAGCTGGTTAGTCTTCCTAAAATCCTACGTTCTATGAAGATAAAAGCGAATCTGTTTATGTATATCCAAAAGGTAAAACATGTACCCTTCCTTTACTGGAAAATGTTTGGAAAGACAACTGGCAAGTTGACTCCTTGGTTTGAATTAGAATCTACTTTCAGTAGAAAAGATGGACTAGTACACAAGGTGGCTGTTTACGGAAAATCAGATAAGGTGGTTTAGAAGAAAGTGCTTGGAGTTCAGAAACTCTCCTAGCTGAAGTTCTAGCCACTAGAAAGATGTTCTTCAAGAGAAGGGGTCTTTAAAATCGGGATCTAAGCAAGAAGGTACCTTTAAGAAAAGCTTTGCATTACCTGGATGAAGCTAGAGGGAAAGCATCATCTGCAGTGTCACAATTAGAAATGGCTGCTGGCTGGACTTTGATGATTGAAAAACTAGCACCTCCTTGAAAAACTGAAGCAAGAAAACCTAAAAAGCACGAACAGGAGAAGTAAAGGGATCTAATTCTCTTTGATGCACCCAGTAAGAAAATCTTTTCCATTTACCGTTATATAATTTTCTAGTTGAGGCTTTATGGGATGACATCACAATTTGGCAAACTGGAAGAAAAAGCCTGGGCTGTCTAGCCAGCACTGGAATTGGAGAAGCCATGAGGCAAATGTGAGGCCTGGAATGCCTGGGTGAGCCATTACTGTGGAATGAGATGTCAGATCCGGACAGGTCCAGTATCCGAGGAGGACATAGAAGACAAGAGCAAAGAAAGAGGAATCAAACTTGCCGAGGCCAATACAGGGCAATGAACCAAAAAGCTTTCTGAAGAAATTTGGGGATTAGAAGCAAGGGGTGGGGCGGGGTAAGCATACAGGAGACCCAGAGGGTCAAATGTGACTAGAAATCTGTCTGTGACTCCCCCCGAGGGGGGATTAGGGCAACGAATCTGCTGCACTTGTTGCTGTGCATACAAGCAAAAAGTTCACAGCAAGGTTGACCCCAAATGCGGAAGACTATCTACCACCGTTTGGTTGAGAGACCACTCATAAGGGTCAGAATGGTCATGCTGAGCTTGTCAGTTAGAAGGTTGGATTTCCCCAGAATATGTATTGCTAGAAGAAAGCTGCTAGAGGAGATTGCCCACTGCTATATTTATTGCTTCTCAGCAAAGGGTTACGACCTGGCTCCCACCGGTCTGTTGAAGTACCAGACCACTGACATGTTGGTCGTTTGTATAACAACTGCCCCTAGAGGGAGAGTTTTCTGAAATGCCTACAATGCTAAAGGACCACTCTCATCTCTAGAACATTGATACACAAGTTGGTCTCTTCTGGGAACCATACGCCTTGAACAGTCTTTTCCAAGAAATACCCCACCCCAACTGGGAAGCATCTGTGGTCACAGAGGCCATTAAGGTAGAAGTACAAAAGGATATCCCTGACTAACATCGTTGGACTGAATCCACCTAAAACAAGATGGTCTTTGCAAGCCCAAGAAAATTTTGTGGGATGGTTCAGAGGCTGTTGAAGAATTGACCATTGAACTGATAACAGCCCACTGAAGAATCCACATGTGGAAATGAGCGGTTGGTAGCAGTATAATTACTGCAGCCACTGACCCAAATGTTAGAAGAGCAAACTTTGCCGGTCGAGTAGGATGTGAAAGAATCTGACTGACATGCAATTTTAAGGTCTGTATTCTGTTTGTAAGAAGATTGACCAACTGATTATAGGAGCTTGCTTAGACATAGCCAAACTCAAAGACTTGAACCGGCTGAATGTGGGACTTGAAATAACTGACTGTGATCCCCAAAGACTGGCAGAGCTGGAGTAGGCAGTCCCTGGCTTTTTTGAGGAGATGCCCGGTTGGGGTGGTGAGCAGCCAGTCCTCTAGATAAAGAAACACTCAATCCAAGCAGATGAGCTGCTACCAGTGCCACACAAAAGGACAGGGCTCTGAATTAATAATGACCGTCCCTCAGCCGAAAGTGCAGATATCTTCAGGAGTGTCTGTTCACCTTGATGTAACAGTAAGCATCCTGGAGATCTACGGAGCATATCTCATAGTCTTCCTGCAGCAGAGGCAGAATAGACTCAACTGTGACCATACAAAACTTGGAGTTCCTCACAAACTGATTTAGAATGTCGATATCAAAAATGGACCTTAGGTTCCCTGTTTTCTTTGGCATTAAAAAGAAGCCTGAGTAAGTTCCGAATTCTAACTGGTCTGGTCGGACCTCCTGGATGACCCTTTTGTTAACCAGTTTTTGAGTATCTAGAGCTGCTAACTCCTGTTAATTTCATGGAACATTGGGGGAGTTATTTTCCATTTAGGTGGGGAAAGTTGCCAAAAGGGAATGAAATATCTTCTGGATATAATTCTTTGCACCCAAGTGTCTTTTGTGATGGCTGCCCAGACCTCTGGGTGCAAAGGTAAAGGGCCCCTGACTGCCACCAGAGAAGAATAGTCAGGTAACCCTATAGGAGTGCTGAAAGGTTCTGACAGAAAAAGAATCTCAAAACCCTTGATTTGATTTTGCAGACCCCCTCTGCCACAAGGATGGCATCTTCCATTGGAATATCCCCCTTTGCCTCTCAAAGAAATTTCCCTCAGGAGTCCTGAAAAGGTCCTTGTGATTTTCAGAACTGCATCTTCTTATCACTGTGCTGATTCCTAGAAAAGGACCTTTGCAGGGTAGAAAAGCAGACTCCCACAGCAGCCAAGGTCCTTCTGTCTTGCTCACTATGAGAAAGTGTCTCTTTTACTGTGGGTCCAAAATGAAAAGATACATCAAAGGAAGCATCGATGAACGAAAACTTAAAGGGCTCCTCAAAATCACACAAGCACATCCAAGCATGTCTCCTGATGGCTATGCCTGCACCCGCTGCCCATAAGGAACTTTCTGCTGCGTAACAGAGTACCTTCATCGATGCATTAGAGATGGGTGGCTAGCTTCAAAGAAAATAGTTTCTCCTCCTTCTCCATGCACCTAGGATTAGACTTGGAGACATCCTTAAATTAAGTCTCTCTCTCTCTCTCTTTCTCTGCAATCTGGTAATATGTGCCAAATAACTGGACTGTAAGGCAATGGTCGCTTAGGCGTAAACATACTTTCCAAATCTGTTTATTGCCCTAGATTCGCCATTAGAGGGAGGAATAGAGGAGCTTTGTTCAGCCAGGTCCTTCTTAGTGGCTGCAGCCACAACCATGGCATACAAGAACTCCCTTACTTCAAAAAGGTTTGTCTTTGGGTGGAGCAAGAATCTTGTCCAGGTGTTGAGAAATTGGTTCTATGGTGTCTGGCTCCTTCCATGCCCGGTGAGATACAAGATTAATGAGGTCATCCACCAGAGGGGAAACCGACAATGTAGATTAGCTGGGTCTGGTTTCTAGGAACACCATCTCCTCCTGGGAAGGGAAATCAGAAGATCATCAACCCTTCTGGCTAAGGATCTATAGGACACCTCCAAAGGAGATATCTTCTGGTAGAGATCTGGGGGACCCTTCCCCTTCAACAAAGTTGGTGTCTTTGGTTAACTTAGTCATGCCAATGGAGCTTAGGACGTTTGCACTGTAACTTCCAATGGGTGGAGCCTAAGCCTTCTGACCGAATCAAATTATGTCCTCACTTTTCAAACAAATGTTCATATTTCTGGAACCATAGGGGTTCTTGAAAGAAGTATAAATGGCAAACTTCAGCACAAACCTTTTTTTAGTAGTAGCATTCTTTATGCTCTTGGTGTTAAACTGAATATTATAAGTCACAGTAAGCACAGTATTACATTTGTAATATTTTGTAGGCAACTTAACAATATCTCAGCAACTACTTAAGTTACACACATACTGTCACAGCAGCACTTTATTCGTCTAGCCGAGAGCTTTCCTAAGAAGCTAAGGAGTTCCAACTGTGTTACTAGGTTGTTGAGATATTTAGAAAAAAATGAGAAAATTATATATATGTAAATTAATAGCATAAAAACAACAGCAGTCTATATCTATTTACCTACACTAGACAGGTCAATATTAGTGCAGTTGAGTTTGCAATTATGCAATCTCTACGATGAAATCTTTTAAACCTTGTAAACAGCATGGTTTTAGAATTATTGACAAATATGAATGAGCAATATTTGATTCCTCAAGACATCAATAGGAGTTAACTGCAAATGCACCTAGAGGTGTCACTCATATGTAATGATTCCTTAAGGGGAATCCAAGTGCCTCCTTTTTCACACTTTCTTCTGGGGGACCTCTTCAGTGGGAAGGTCTGGAGATGTACTGGAAAAAATGAGAAATTCCTGAGCAGGAACTGTCTAGAAGCTTGTACAGGTCAGTCCCTGTGGAATAGGTGGATGAGGTTCAGCAGTCCGATCCAAAGGAGCAATGGTGGCAAGATCTGAAGAAATAAGAATTGAAAAAGTTCTCTGGTTGGAGAAAACCCTCTCCACCACCCTGAAAGCAGAAGTTCCGGGAGACGCTGAAGCCAACTTCACCGCAGCTGAAGCTCCAGGTGCTGATAAGCCCCAGCCTTGCATCTTGATGAAGGAGTCAGACCCGAGCTGTCCAGCACTGAGGCTCCGAGAGGAAGAGAAGCCTCTGAAACTGAGTCAACAGCAATCACCTGGATCTGGCCCGACACTTCGGGTCCAAGACTTGTCCTGCTCTTTGGGGGGGGGGGTATCAGTGCTGAACAAGACAAGGATATCATTGGAGTCAAAGAAGAGACCATCTTCTGATCCAACATTTCTACTCTTGGGGTTTTTGGATCTGAGGGCTCTGAAATCAGTGGTCAGATCGGAGGGCTCTGAAATCAGTGGTCAGATCGGAGAAGGAGTTAAGATGGAAAGAAAATCAGACTGAATGGTCAAGGAGCTAATGGAAGACGGAGACGGTAAGAGCCCCATTTGTATCAGAGATCAGAGGAATTTCTTCATATTCCTATCCACCTCTGCCTCAGACAGACTTCATGAGAATTTAGTTGAAGACCTAGAAGGTGAGAGAGAGGATTTTCTTGGTGTCTCCTGTAATATAGGAGATCAGAGCCTGGAAGAGACCAGCTGCGGAGAAAAGCTTCAAGATACAGGAGATAGATATAAGCAGCATCAGATCTGAGGAGGTCGGATCCAAACATTTTTCATGGTGGCTCTGATGCAGGAGAAGGTTTAGAAGACCATGCAGGAGTGTGTGTTTTCTGTGCTCCCTGGGCTCCAAAGCTGTTTTAGATTTCTTGGTGGGGGGTTGAGCCACTAAAACTGAAGTTGAAGAAGGAGCTGAAGCTGGAATCAAACCTTTCAAAACTAATTATTTTCATCCATTGCTTAGGGCCCTGGAGTTTAACTCCATGCAGATTTGACAAGGGGTATCTAAGTGGCCTGCACCTAAGCACGCTGTTGTAGGCATCAGTGTTGGATATCTTATGTCCACAGGAAGTGTACTTCTTAAAACTTCTTGGCGGTTGACTCGTGTTGAAAGAAAAAAGGAAAGACCAAAGTGTGGAATAGAAGCGTTTTATTTCATTTTTCTAAGGGAAGATTATAAAGTTAGGGAATTACCAACAGTGGTAATAAGTTAATACCCTGAGAAAAAGGGTAAGAAAAAAAGGGATTATTAACAATGGTAACTAGGAATGCAAAAGATAAAGAACAGGCAGAAAAAAACAATCAGGAGAAAGGTAAAGGGAGGCTAGGGATATTGAAAAATGTAAAAAAGGATAATAATAATAATGATAAAAGAAAACTAAAAGTTGTGCGATAATAAACCCCAAGCTCGAGACAGTGTGATCTGTGTCTGAATTGTAACAGACACACAACAAATAAGCTCTGAGGTAATGCAGCAGTTAGGGGCATTATGGGTAAGGGGAGGAGTTCGAGAGTCAGATACAAGAATCTGGAAGAAATGAGGCTGAGCTGAAACAGAGACTCATTTGTTGAGGAATGAATGAAAATGACAACATCAGATCAAAAAGTTTGTTACAGGTTGTCAAAGAATGGTTCCAATGGGTGTAGATTAAGTACAGCAACAGCTAATGACACACAGTGTTGGTGCTTACTGCTTTTCATCAAACCTCCTCCTTAATATTTAGTAAAAGACAGAATAGAAATTAAATAAACACTCTTCGAACACTGGATTAAGTGCCTCCGTAAAATTGCATAAACTGCATAAATATCCAAACTCTCAACGAAGAGGCTACAAACAAGGCTGGAGAACAGTTTTAGTGACAAAAGGTTAGCGCTTACATGCCTTCAATGGCACTTAATCATTAATCATTTAGTGTAAGAAACGATAATGGATGACATCGCAAGTTTTGCAAAGTTCTTTGGATGTCCTCTGAATTATTTATTTTCGCAATAACATAACAACAAAATGATAAATTAGAATTAAAGGTGTGGGGAGGCAAGGGCAATAAAGAGTGGTAGCATGACTTTGGTATACCCTAAATGTCTTTGTACATACTCTCTTTTGAAATTATATTATCAAATGGATATGGATATGTAACACAGCATATTCGGAGATGTTAAATATCCGCAATGTTGGAAAAAGCCCACTTGAATAGGGTTATTCAATGGGGATTGATGAACCCTATGATTATAAATTTTGGAAAAACAAGCAAATGTAGCATCAAGAAATTTACTATGCAAATCCTGGGATATACTGAAACAGAATCAATAGACAGATAAAACAAAACTGGACCCAACACTGACCCTTGTGGGACTCTGTTACCACTGGCATATATGCTAAGAATTTTGTATTCCTTCACAAAATGTTCTATTAAGCCAGGTGGCAATCCACCTAACAATTAACCCTGTACAGTAATAAAGATATAATGAATTCATGGAGGACTGTGCTAAACACTTTAGGAAGATCAAGACACACAGCATCCACTTGGATGTCCTCATCGATTGCTCTAATATTACTGTAGTGCATGGAGTGCCGTGATTACACTCAAAAATGTCCAAATTACATCCTGGTTCAGCTCTGCTCTAGACTGAGACCCAACCTTTATGCTTACAGGGGTGCTTAACAATTGTTAAACAGCCCCTTATGCACTGTTAACATTGAGTCTTCACTAAAAGCAGACAGTGCTAACTAGTAAACAGCAGCAGTAAAACATGAAACTGCTTAATTTCACCTTCCATTTCTGCCTGATGTCCCCAAAGTACACAAAGCATTTTGAATTAAACTGCTTCCCTTAGACATGGAATAAGTAAGGACATCTGCCACTCACCACTACTTTGCTGGATTTCAAAGCTTGTGCAAAACATCACCTTTTTTTTTTTTTTTTTTTTTTTTTTTTTTTTAAATCCTACTTTTCACTAACAAGTAGCACATGGAGCAGATAAATCTCCTTGGACTGCAAAGAAGGATGATCATATCTCCGCAAAAAACAAACTTTGTGTTCTCAACATGGATGCCAAAATTTAAAGTGAATTTCTTAGCATCCATATCTCAAACACATAACACAGAGGATTATACGTGGCTCGGCAATTGTAACCCACTTACTATGTGTTCTCGACATAAGTGCCAGGAAATTAACCTTCACTGCAAAGCCCGAGAGGTGAATCTCGGCATCCATGTCGAGAACACACAACTTAAGTTTATGATCGGTAAGATAATCAAAATTCTTTGAAGTGCATGGAACTTTATCTGCTCTGTACACTACTAGTTACAGGGGGAAAAAAATTTTTCCCGGCATTTAAAGCTGTAAAACTCTTAGCGAGCGGTCAGAGAGGTAGCGTAATGCAATATGTTATATTTACACTTGCCTGCCATGCCTCTCAACTGTGCAGATATTTGCAGGACATCCAGATTATTAATTTGTATTTTTTGTGGTTTTCATACAAACCACAAGGATTGAGGCCACTAAATAATGATATACATTTGAGTTTCAGAGTTGGTCTCTTTCATGAAATGGAAATGAAGACATCCTGTTATTCTAACACCAAGTTTATTTGAGGAAGTTGGGGACACATTCCCAATATGGACAGCATGCAGAAACAAATCTTTTACTTCTTTACTCTGTCCCACTAGACCAAACCTTAACAACTTTAGCAGAGGCTCCTTAACATTTGTTAAGGCTGCCTCTCATGCCAGTCTGGCACTTAAAATGGTTTGTCTCTTTCCAAATATCAGAGTGTAATCACTACACTCCATGCATTATATATATATGTTATGATCGGCGACCCTATCATAATCTTCTGTGTTGCAAAACTGTGATAAATTTCTAATAATTGCTATTTTGTGAACCAATGCTGATACAGAGCTGAGTTTAACATTGTTTGAATGCAAGATAATTAACAAGCCTTTTTTTCTTATAACATTTGATTCCATTATGATTAAAGCAGTATGGTGGCAATTACACATCACTTATCTGCTGGAGCCACAACAGCACATGGGACACATATTAAGAGCTGCCAAAATAACTGAGTGAAAGTATGACCAAAACCACTGTTTAGCCATGAAAAAAATATACTAGGGATATTATCTGAGCAAGGATCACTACCTAATTTCAGATTTTTTTTTACTGAAGCCTCTACATCAGCTGGTCGAACTGATGGGCATGCAAATCTCACAGCCTCCAGAACTGGAATTGTTTTTCATATTGTTCCCCACTGTGCACCATCCATTAGACCCACACATTCCTTACACAAATAACCTATTTGCACCCCATCACTGGAGCTAGGGCTGACCAGAAGTAGCCATCACTGAGCCACTCACCAGGGATGATTTTGTTTTTTGAACTTACACCCTAAATCCTACTGTACTTGACTATTACATAAGTGATGAGGGTGGGCAATGTGCTCTAGACATTCCTCACTTAAAGGGGCATCAATAGCAAGCTGTCTTTAACCCCTCCCCCATCATTCCTCTCAACCTCTTAGAGCAAGAAATCTGGACAAAGCTATAAATGATGGGAGAAGACAAAGGCCCAAACACAAACAACTGTTAAATAATGCTCTTACAACCAAAGAAAAATGATAGGACAGGTTTTGCATTGGCATGAATTTTATATAGGATATGAAGTCTAAAACTCAAATTTCTGTCATTTTCTGACATCAGTCCTGAATGATTTGCCAGAAGGAAAAATCACAATTTTTAGAGAAACAGACCAAATTTTTGTAGAATGTCTAGATTTTTGCCTCATTTTTGGACAGTTGAGAGGTACGCCTCGCATCAAGCATGGGAGGTGGCCTCCCTGGTCTCTACTAGAAAAATCACACACGTGCACATGCACACACATGCGTGCCCACATACACCCTGCCCCCCCCCCCCGCAGCAGATGGGATTAGGCCCAATCCCCCCTCACTCCACCCCATCCCTGCCTGGCTTACTCCAGTGCTAGGGCCACTAAATGAGCTCCGGTCACCTGACATGCAGTTAGGGCTTTCTCTCTCTATGCCACAAAGCCAGGCAGAATTGGCATCTAACCTCTCGTACTATGCTCAGTAACGGCTACATCACTGTAATCACCGATTAATTTTATGACTACAGTTACTGGCTTCTCTGATATTACTGTCAAAAAGATTTTTTTATTATTCATTATATTATCAACCAGTTCAGTTTAATATTCACACTTTCTTTTCCAAACAGCCTCGGATAATTCTGTATTTGAGATTTAACTTATTTCTGACACATGGACATTAAGAATAGTTCAGTCAAAGTAAATGTTTACTAACATATTTATTTATACTGTAGTCCTTCAAGCAGGATTAGTCTGCAAGATTAAGGGAAATGATCTCAACAGCACATGTTTATGAATTACGGTTACATGCACAAGGCTGTTTTATATCATTAGTTACCCAAATCAATTGGGCAAGACTACATCCCATGTCATTATCAGCACTACAGAACTTTCTTGTAACAAAGACGCTGATTGTGTTTTTAAATGGTCGAATTTTGATACAACTGTGGTAAATGAACAAGGTCAGCATAAGTCCAATGTGAAATATCTTGAATATGAACTGTTGAAATGGATGATGTAATGTCTGTTAGCCGGTAAAGTAACAGACATTACATCTGACCACTTAAATGATACTGAATTACAGTCTCACTATAAGGGATGGAGCTCAACTGTAACATTCTAAAGGTGAGCTCAAGATATTTGCAAATATCGCATTAAGTCTCAGTTGTCTGTGAAACAAGTCGTATCACCTTTCTCAGTGTTCACAAACAAATGTCCTTTCAGTAATGGAATAGCATTTAAGCACAGTACAGAATGCCTTATAACATGCAAGCTATACAAGTCAAAAGAATCTCTATGGCTAGTAACATTAGTCAAATACAAATTAGATTATTGAAACACTTTCATCAGCATTTAAGACCATTTAACATTTTCTCCGAGCCACATAACAGGTGTTAGCATGCTACCACTACAGTATACACATGACCTGCCGATCTGTTTAAACATAAATGCAATCAGTAGTCTTTTGCGAATGAAAAATAAGCACATACTTTTTCATCTTATCATCAGACTAAGCAAACAGCGATTAAGAATTGGACTGATTTTGAAAAGACAAACAGGAGTACAATGGAAGCTTTCTTTATACCAGATATCTGGGAATGTGAAGCAAAGTATCTACTCATCTGAGATGTGAATAAGGTACAATACACACAACATCCATCAGGCAGGTGTATTACCAGGCATTATACTTAAAGCAGCAACATGTATGCAAAACAGGACTAAATAGTAAAATCTGACAACTATGGCAAGGCATGGGTGAAATCATCTCATCATTCCTACTGGTGCAATGGATAAGAAACTTAAATTTATATATATTCTACAGTTAGCATTCATAATATATCCCACAGTTAGTATTCAGAACGTTAAATGATAAGACTAAATTATCACACTTAAAAACTGAGCAGACCAAAATTTCATACCTCATGACACATGGGTGAAAATCATCCTGCTCTCAGAAGCACATAGTCTAAAGGCAGACAAGAGCTGCATGAGTGACCTAGCATGCCTGTTTCCGAGGTTATCACAAACTGCGCAAATACTACGCACATTAAAGCCAAACTTCACCCACAGCCCTAACCAAAACAAATGCCCTACACCTGCAACATGCATTCCTGACATACTTGTCTTTTTTCTGAATCCATGGCCTTTGAAAGGAAGGCTGTTCTCTGCATTCATCAGTTTGGCAAAAACTCTTCTTGCCAATGCCCCTATCAAATGTTTTTATGTTTTTTGCAAATCTACCTTAGAATGTAAATTTAAGATATTCAGCATTTTATACTGTCTCACTGTCATTTTCTCAGAGGATATATACTGCAATAATTCAATCTTTCTTCACACAGCTTGTGCTACAGGCCCTACACCACTACAGGCCCTACGCCACTGCTGCATCAGCAATCAACACCAAATTTCATACACACTGTACAAACAGATAAACACGAATGCTCTCCTTTTCTTATGCACCCCAGATATCACATTTGTCCTCTCTGCTTCTCTTATTTGTTTACTTTAGATCATCCAAAAACAAACTGTTCCTCCTGTCGCTTCTGCTTTTGTTGCTGCTGTTTATTTATTCAGTGACAACATAATTATTCCAATGCTTTTCTTCCACACCTAGATTATTTTGCACTGTTTAAACATTAAATACAAGATTCTGTATTCCTGACCACTTCAACACGGTCAAGTTAGTTTCCAGTTTCTCATCCACCCCTGTAGGGCAATAATACTGCAGATTTTCATTTAAAAAAGTCTAGCGGTCCAGGCAGCCTGAGAAATTTTTACCTGCCTTTTTGCTGCTTACAGATACCAGACCTATTCTTTTCAGACTTCACCTTTCTAAAGAAAGATCTCCATTTGCTATTAGTCTAATTATTTGACTTCAGGTCACTACAGTAGTAATATTCTCCCCTCTATCAAATTGCTGATATCAAACATTCATACTTCATCTGCCAGAGATAATATTTTAGCTGCCACCATGACATTCATTTACCAGTTCGTTAAACATCTGCTTTCTGCTGACAGTGGACTGCCAGTAAAGAACTAGTCTCAATTTCAGGGACAGCCCAGAGCCATTGAAATGGAGAAAATGTGAACGAATTAATTGGGAAATGGTAACAAGATGGTACACCATTGCAAACGCTGAGTGCTTGTACAATAGGTAACAGAGATGACTCAGAAGGTGGAAGTACCAGTCTTCAAAATATATGCATACATACATATAAATATTTCAAGCATGGCATAAATGCCCTTCTAGCTTGCCAATATATACCAAAACACTTGCTCCCATAACATATAAAGAAAAAGACAGCAAAGACTCGACTAAGTAACTGTTCAAATAAAGGAGGACTAGGGATGCTATACTTTTGTTTCATTAACTACAGCAAAGCTTTTGACTGTATGATCATGATACACTATGGAGATCTTTATGGCAACACTGATTGGTTTCCAATAAAATGTGGTGTCAGGCAAGGATGCATCTTGTCACCTTACCTGTTCAACCTTTACAGCGAAGCCATCTTCAGAAAAGCAAATTTGGAAGAAGAGTGTGTGTCAGTTTTAAAGTTGGTGGGTGAAATATAAGCAATCTGTGCTATGCAGATGACACAATGCTCATCACCAGCAGTAAAGAAGGCATGTTGCATGTATTAAGAAAATCAAGGCCAAAAGTCATAACATGCGATAAGAACTGAACATAAACAAGACGAAGATCATGAACACAGTAAATGAAGATTTTCAGCTTGGAAGAGGAGAGAATAGAAGTAAAGAATTTTAATCTCCTGCGGTCTTTTGTAAAAATGGAAGCAACTAGCAGGGAAGGAATACTTTGCAGAATAGCACTTGGTCACTCTACAATGAAGGTTCTTGACAAAGTATTAAAAAGTAAGGAAATAACACTCAAAACGAAGATCAAACTTGTTCACGCACTCTCCTTCTCAGTGGTCAATTATGGATGTGAAAGCTGGACACTAGAGAAACAGGACACAAAGAAGATTGACTCATTTGAACTTTGGTACTGGAGAAGGACTCTATGCATGCTGTGGACCGCCAGACAAACTAACAAATCAATTTTGGAAGAGATCAAACTGGCTAAGTCACCCGAAGCCCAAATGATGAAGTTACGACGGTTTTATTTTGGTCACACCATCAGGAGAGAGAGATCACTAGAAAAGGACACTGTTTGGAAGAATGAAGGAACCAGGCAAAGAGGGCAACCTGTAACCCGATGGTCAGACACATTGAAGACAACCATAGGGATGATGTGGGAGGACTTCGCCGGACTAGCATGGAAAAGACTTTTTTTTTGCATCTTTAATTCATCAAGTCGGATTAGACCCCAAGTTGATGGCACAGAGAGAGCACAAGTGAGGCAGAGGGGGATTCTACACATATGCATATAAACAAACCTTATACTTATCCTTCTTGCATTAAAATGTAAGTTTATGTTCTACAGCCTGTCATGACTGCAGAGCAAGGAGTAGATTTTTATTTATTGCTCATTTTTGGATTCCCCATAGCAGACCATCAGCTACTCCCAGGGCATGCACTTGTCTACCAGGTCTACCAGAATTAACTAAGCACTCCCTAGACATACTCTGACCCATGACTGGGACCACGGACGGGATTGAGGCACATGGGGTAATATACTGCTGCCAAAAAGCATTTCTCTCCCAATTCCCACCTTCTACACTGCAGAATAACACCCTGTGCTTTAGGCATGCAGTGGGTATCAGCCCTGTACTAAACCTCACCAAAGAAATAATGGAAACAGGACTTCCCTGTCCACCCAAATGCAACAAAGCATAATTAATTTCTATGGTACAGACTGGAGAAACACGCAAATATGCCCTAAGTGTCTCCATGACAGGATGGGCTTCTCCATCCTGTGTGTCTATGCCATCAAATGCTAGAGCTGCTTTTTGAATTCTGGTCACCTGGGCCACAGGACACTATTCCTCTACACAACCAGTGCAGACTAAGACAAGAGTAGACAGTGTGCCAATACCTCTTGTAAACAAAGTCTATAGTCTCTTAAAAGGGGCAATTTGCAGTGTTAGTTGCCCACAGTCCTGACAGCAGTTTGAAGAAAATTACTGCCAAGACAGCAGACAAGCAACTTCATGCACATTTCCTGTAAGGGACTGCATATGATGTTCACAAAGAACCAAACAGTACTATCTTCGTCTACCCAAATTCTACCATCCTGGTCTTGAAAGGCAACTGTATGCATTAACCCTCAAATAACCTCCAAAACCTGCACAGCTTTCAAGCAAGATAAGAATAGTCCTACAGGTTGTACTGCAGTACTGTACATTTAGACAGGCTGACATTTCTATATTTTTTTTCATTTCTTTTGTCTCTGTGAACAAACTAATACATCCCTAACAAATTTTAGAACTAAACCAGCTAGCACAAATGGCCATGAAAGTCACAGAAAATCAGGATTACAAAAAATAAATAAATAACAGGTATATTCAAACGCAAGAGGGGAACAAATTAAGTACCCCAAAAGATGACAGATCATGGTAGTACATATACACTGGCCTGTTGGCAGGTGTAAAAACACAAGTCTAAAACAATGAATACAGATTTCAGCAGGTATTCAGAGAGGACAGTCAATATTGCACTACTTATGCTATATATGGCCCCTAGATAGAAACAATGAGGGACAACATTCCTGGGCCTTGGCTCAAACACATCCCACAGTACCAGAGGAGAAAAAAGTGAAACATAGGGCATAACCTATTCACATTACCCCCATCCCTTGTCTAGGAATAAAAGTGCTGCTTCAAAAAAAAAAAAAAAAAGGATGGCACTCCTCTCTGAATAATTTGGGGAATGGGTGGGCCACAGCTGCTCACAAAAATGCCAAATGCCAGCAGATTAGAAGATATCTACAAAAATACAATTTATTAGTTGTATATAAAAAAGAAAAAAAAAAACAATGTCAAACTTTAAGTAAATGGTAAAAAGAAAGCTGTCTGCAATTCTGTGATACTGTTTCCTGTTACGCAAGTGACCTTAAACTGCCTTCAACAATTAAAAGAACCACTGTGCGATACCATGACCTTGCTTTGAGCAAATGTAATTAAAAGAACCTCCATGTGATAACAGATCCAATAAACTCAGCAATAACTCAGTAACTCAAACAGAAGTAATTCCTTCTCTATGGGAAGCAAACATGGAAAGCACAATATGCCAGCAACAAATGGAAGTGAGCAGGTGAGCGACAAGTAGAGAACCACTTAAAAGTAGAAAAAAATGAAACATGCCAATATTGCGATTAATGCTGATTTTTCTTCTCTTGTCCAAGAGCCTTGTGACAGTCTTTACAGCACAATTCTGCTCAGTTTAAAATAAATACTGAGGGTAGACTAACACTACAACCTCACTAAGCGAAATGTTCATTTCCTGCAGTAGAATATGGGCATTAAAAGAGACCTAAAGAAACATTCATGTCTGCAGAAGGGGCATAAAGGCACCATAATTAAAATTTCAGACAGATTAATAAATTATGATGTCTATCCTCATTTGGCAGACTAAAACAGTGACAGTTCATGTTTCACATTTTCAGTTTACTATCATATTTACATTAAAGGACCACTACGGAGTAGAAACTAAAATATGTATTTATGTATATAATATTTTATCTTGTCAAGACAATCCACACCTGCCAGCAGCACAAACAATACTTACTACTAATTTCATTTTTTTTCTAACACTAGACGATCTTATGAGGCAGGTCTGCTGAAACTGTGTTGTGTTCTTGGAAAGCTACTCCCTTGTCATCAGGCACTTACATGGGTGCAGTTGATGACTTTCCTACGCCTTAGTTTTATCAGATCATAGTCTCATTCACTTAGAATGGAAGCAGTGAGAAGCACCATCATATTTGAGAATCCACAGTAAAAAATGTCACTGACTTTTTTGCAATTAGTGTCATACATATTTGCTTTCTATAAAGGTTTTACACAAGCTCTGAAAAGTTCTTGCAAGAATAAAAAAGTAACCAAAGCCTTTTTAAAAAGTGATACTTTTTGAGAGTTGCAGGTCCTGTCTTCCTTCTCAGTCAAAACGGGATATTTTCTGACTTGCCAAGTCCAGCTAAACAGTAAAGTGGTTATAAAAGGCTTAATGGATGGCCCCAGGGAAGGAAAATAATACAGATTTACATGATAGGATAAGGTCAAAGAGTTCTGAATTCTGAGCCCAAACAGCTACATGGCCTCAGTGGATGTGAAAAAAAAAAAAAAAAAAAAAAAAAAAAAAAAAAAAAAAAAAGTTACAGGCGCTTTGCTGTATGCTTTCTTTGACATAACATTTTCAGATGTGTAATAGGCAAAATGATGCAAGTGAGATGTGTTCCTAAAGAAAGTACCACACCACTTCATTCAGCAGCAAAACAGTGTGCACCAAGCGGGCCAACACAGCTAGAAATACCTTATGTGAAGGTACTGGGGGAGGGATCATACTCCAGGGAGTGAAGTGTGTTTAGAGGATAGTTGGCCCTTAAGCTCCGACAACAAAAGCAGACATTTTATTACTTTTCTAGGGAACATGTGCTATGATAAATCTTCTAGCTGCTACATTTCTTACCTGCCTCACACCTGTTGTTGCTCCTCAACTTCAACTAAGTACCGAACACCACACTGGAGAATGGATGTCCTAAGAAGACTGACTACACTTGCTCCCTTCTTTCTTCACCAATCCTAATTATATGTATGGTGCCCTCCTAATCTGTACATTTTCTGTACAGTTTCTGTATTAATTATTTCGCCATACCAGTGTTTGCTAATTTTAACACTAATTCTGGTGGCGTGCACGCAGGGCATGGACCTACTCCCTCGATCTCCCCAACCACCCCCAACAGCCTAATAGCCTTGCCTCAGTCACTGCAAGTGGCAAATCCTCAGGGACTGCAAACTGAAGGTCAAATCTAGACTACAATCAGGGGTATGTTTTTAACCAGTCTGCTAAAGTTTTCTCTCTTTTTTTGTTTTTTCCATTCGCCCTTGCCATTTTCTTATATTTTGCTATACTATTTGCCTGCTTACAAACTGACTTATGTAAACTCGCCTAGCTCTGATTGGTCCAACTCACTCTGTTCACCTCGCTATGGTTGGGCCCACTCCGCTCCCCTGCCCTAACCCCATTCCCGCCTACCCCTGCTTTCTCTAGATTTATACCTACCATTACTCCACCCCCTAAAACTTGTTATCCAATTACAAATATTCCCATCATCATACATCCAACCAAAACCCCACCCATTACTACACTAGATCCACTTCAAAAACTTCACAATCTACTCCCTACTGCCCATTCCACTGCCCTGCCTTCTAGTACTCACATTAAACCGTCACTACAAATGTTCTCCCTTCTCTCTAACCTGCATCTAATATTGTACATCAGACTCCTTACCCATATCACCTCCCTGAACTATTCCCCAACCCCAGCAACATTTACACACTCTACTCTTGCTCTACAAAATGACAACCCCACAGAAAGCTTTAGTGACACATCAACCAGCCTAATTCAGTATCACATTATGCATCTCTCAAAACTCAAAATCCTTCCAGACATCACTAGTACACTAATTTCTACATAAGTCAGCAATTATAGACCTGCGCAATACTTCAAACATTACCTCTCTAAGTAACACACTCTACCCGTGTGTGTGTGGATATCCACCCCAACCCAGGAACCCCCAACTATAGCTTCCTCTGCTAAAAACCTAAACCCTAAAAATATTTTTCTAGCAACCCCTAACACACGTAATATCTAACAAAACCACAGAATTTCATGCTTGGTTAAGTCAATAACCCCAGATATTCTAGCAATCACCAAAACATGGCTTAACCCCCATATCCATGATGATCTACACCAATACAATCTCACCTTTCCCTAAAGAAACAACTTTCAGTAATGCCAAAATTCTAATCAGAACCCTACAAATTAACAAAACAAATATGCATTGTTGGACTTGGATATCAGAAAACATCAGTAATGAAACAATAATTATGGGAGATATAAACATCAATTGGCAAGATCTGATGATTGACTCCCCTAATAACATAAACCTCTATGGTTATACCCAGCTTGTTACCAATGCCACCCATATGCATAACAGCAACACCCTAAGTGCAACTCTTAACTGGATACTACTTTCCAATCCCAACAAATACTCTAATCCCTACACTCTACCCAATACTCTTAGTGACCACCTACCCATATTCATATATAGATCCATATGACAAATTGCAAGAACCCACACATACAAAACTCTCAAAAAAATCAGGAACTTCAACAAAGGTTTAACGAAATCCTAAAATGCACTAACTAGAATCCACTTAAAGCACTACCACTAGAAGGTGCCCTTGAATACTCCAATAATGTATTTCTAAAGACTCTCGACAGCCTAGCCCCCCTCCACACCAAAATAATACAAACTAACCATGCTCCTTGGCTAACAAAATATATCAAAGAACATTTATGAGATAAAGCCTACAAGGAATGGCACAACAACAAATCTGATGTTAACCTAATGAAATACAAACAGTTACGAAACAAAGCAAAAAAGCTGGTGAATTATTTTTTCCAACCAATTGGCAACCCACAAACACAACCCAAAACAATTTTCGAAATACATCTCAAACCTCCTTACCCCAGGGTCTAAACAAACTCACCACACCGTGACAAAACTCCCTCAAAAATAGCCAACCTGTTTAACTTTCACTTTATAGATATCATAAGCAAACTGTTAAATCCCACTACTGCAACTACCTCAAGCCCAATCTCTGATCCTCCTCCCCCCTTATATCATGACTCCTGCACAAACAAAAAACCCTTCACCTCCTCAACAAACTAGTACTATATATTCTATCCCCTTTTCTCTTAAACCTGTCCCTACCTCTCTCATTCAAAAACTACTTCAAAATTTAAAACCATGCTCCCTCTCCTCTGACAACTTCCCTCTTGTCGCTAGCCAGGTCAGGAAGAAACAGGTGAATGTTGTGGATTCTTGTTCAAGCAGCTTTACTGTATACAAACACATCATAAACAAAGTTAAGTAACTTATAAATAAACTAGCTATCATGCACATAGATGTTCACAATCTGGCTACACCTTCAAACTGGCACTGAAGATAACACATGCTTGGAATTTATATGCACACCTAGACTTAGAAATGCTTCTTAAAGGTACAGCACACCTGTTATTCTACACCCCTGAATACTTAAAATCTTGCTGCAGAATCCTTAGCATACCCTGTCAGCATCCTTACAAATCACTCCATAGCAGAGTCCAATGCCCATAACCACTGGGAAAAAAAAAATCTATCGTCCCTTTACATAAAGGGGGCAACTCCAATGGAATATTTAATTATAGACTAATCTCCATCCTCTTTCCAAACTCCTGGAAAAATGCATACAAAGGCAAATACTTCACCAGCTCATCAAAACAAACTAATTACCCATACCCAACATGGTTTTCACCCATCACACACCACCACCACTGCCTTAATCTCCTTCATGGTCACGGTGTCCAAATCCATTGACTTAGGTAATATCACCTCTGCCTTACAAGGCATGTGACACAGTGTCCCGCAATAAACTTCATCAGCTATCCATTGTAGGCTGCAACCCACCATCCCTCCAATAATTTGCAAGTTACCTGTCTAACCACCAACAATGTGTTAAATAGCAAAATAAATTATCCCAATATCAAACCAACACAACTGTGGTAGCACAAGGGTCCATACTTGGACCCTTACTCTTGTTTTCACCAACAAACTTCACATCTCATTACCACTTAGCTCCATTATCCAATATGCAGATGACACGGCCATAATTTTCTCCTCTAACATACATGTCCAGCAACTCACTCAAACCACATTCACCTCAATACAGACATGGCTGAGAGGAGCTCAGCTACTCTTAAGTCCTAATAAAATAAAACTCATGCTTTTCTTGGCAAAACCGATCTCAACTGACTAAAATATTCTCGCAGGATAACACAGAAATTGAAAGTTCCCACAGGTAAGCTACTAGACATTACCATAGACAACTAACATTTGAACACCACATCTGCAACAGCATTAAAAAAAAAAAACACGCAAACTAGGAATACTCTACAGACAAAAAAACTTTGACAACTCCAACAAAAAAACTCTCACCAACACATTTGCTCCCCACTCTCTTGTATGCAGCCCCCTTATACATCAATTTACAATCTTCTCTTAAAAACAAGCTCCGATTCTGCTACCATAAAATTGCCAAATTTGCCACTGGCTACTCTTACCGTTCCCATCACTGCCTAGCTCTAAAAAAACTAAACTGGCTCAAACTCACACACCACCTAAACCTAATTCAGCTGTCTTCTGCACATAAAATAATATATACACCAGATAGCTGCCCAGCCCTCAAATCTGTCCTAAAACTCTACACCCCTACCAGAGGCCTCCGGTCTGAAAACAAATAACTCAACCATCTACACACCAAATAAAAGAGCTGGACAGTGCCTCTACTTTCATGCTACCGCCAAGCTCTGGAACTCTGGCTCAACAGACATTACTACCACTGAGTGCTTTAACAACTTCAAATACACCCTAAAAAACACTTTCTTTGTAATTAAACCTGGCTCTGCTCCTTTCCTAACAGGTGAACACTATTCACTCTCTAGGGCCTTTCCTTTCTACATCTAGAGATCCCTAGACCATGAATTTCATCCACTAACCATTACTATGTTGTTGTGCCTTTCGGCTTATCCCGGTTACGGGTCGCCACAGCGGAACTCCGGTCCGCTAATGTTTGGTAGTGGATTTTTATGTGCAGAGTTACCAACCCTGACACACAACCGTCAATGAAGGTACGCCCATTCACGCATGCCTCCACACAGAAGACACTCTAGCTGAGAATCGAACGGGACAACGTCTTGCTGTGAGGCGACAACGCTACCGCAGCACCACTACCGCGGGCAACCAACTATTACTATACTGAACTAAAAAACTTTATATATTTCTACACCCTTATATTCCCATTCTACTCCAAAATTCTAAGCATATACTTGCTTCTAATTTTCTGACTCTGCCTGACCATCACTCTTTACCTTAATCCTGCCTGACAAAAAAATAAATAAATAAATAAAAAGATGTTGCAATCTACCACATTACCTTTATTTAGTATTGCTTATCTAGTATGGTTTATCATTATTTACTTCTCTGTACTTATTTAGTATTCATTATTTAAGTGCCTTCTGTGTGGAGTCTTCATGTCCTCCCCGCGGTCGAGTGGGCGTTCAAAAGACATGCGTTGAATGGGTGTGCCTTCGTTGAAGGTTGGGCGTCGGGCTGGAAACTCGACACCATTTAAAAAAAAAAAAAAAAAAAAAAAAAATGCCCAATCATTAGCGGACTGGAGTTCCGCTGTGGCGACCCCTAACCGGGAAAAGCCGAAAGACAAACAACAACTTATTTAATGCCTGCTTTAATATTTCTATTGTCTTGTTGATGTACTTAACTTTCATGTATCATTTGGAGCTTTTTTCCCCTGGGCCTCCACTGAAAATGAAAAGGATGATACTTGGTTTTATAATAATTTTAAACATATTACAAGAGATTTATCAATGCATCAAAGTCAATTTTAATGTGCCAGTACCCTTGTAAACTGAAGATTTGGCCTTCTGAGACTACAGTCACCACTATTACAACTTACCAAAGTGATGCAAAACAAGTTACATTAAAGTTCATTAGAGAGTCATCTTATTAACAATTTCTCTTTCTAAAGCTATCACAATGAATAAATATGTTTAACTGATGAAGAAGCGAAGGAATGAGCTACTCTACTCCATTAAGGCCAACAGGTTTGCATTTGCTACTCTGTTCTCTGTGAGATACAGGAAACTAAAAAATAAAAATAACATTTCTCTAAATATCAAGCCACAGGTCTGTTTTTAGTAATGTTAGTTTATGCTAAGAAGGACGGTTGTGGTGGCCCTTCCTCTTTGTGAAGACCTGGGGCTCCAAGGAAGTGTCAAAGGCTGCTCCTTTGGTGTCATGGGTGGGGTGGGTCTGCCCAAGCCACTGCTGTACCTCTTACAAAGGTATGTGAAGGAGCGGGCACACTTCCACATGAGGGTTGGGCTTGGTTACATCCACAAAATATTTTAATGGCTGCCACAATGACTGCTCAAAAATCTCATGACTGGCTCTTGTGTCAGAGGACAGATGAGCTGGGAACAGCTCTTGACTCCACAGGAACTAATGGACTAATATATCTCTGAGCTGAAGGTCGGCAGGCAGGGGGGACAAAAAAAAAAAAAAAAAAAAGACAGTTGATGACTTGTCTTTCTAGAACATAAGATCTTCTTGCTGTCTACAATTGGAATAGAACTATAGCAGCCTGAACATCAATTTACACTAAGTGAGACATTGTAGGCCGAGTCTTTCGTGATGCCACAGCAGGATTTATCAGCTCCAAGAAAAATATCAGTGGGCCATCTTTAACAAAATAACTTTGCAAAAACAGATCACAGTCCCATTCAACAACAGCAGCTTTGTAATTTGATACTGTATATGGTAACTAGGCTGTGTTCAGCTCCAAAGGTTTGTTACTTACACAACACAAAGTGAATACAGACACTAAGCCAATGAAATATGTTTTAAGTGATTTCTGGCATATTCTGAATATTATGTGAAAATGTAGTCTTCATAAAATGCGGCAAACTGAGCATTCCAATCTATTATCATCCAATGAGGTAACAGTTCACCTTCTGCAGACATTACTGTTTGGTAAATATCTTCCTTATTGGTCTTAAGAGATTCACATTTTAGCCAAAAGCTAGAGCACGATGCGAGTAGAAGCTTCTGCACTTGCCCCACTAGTCTTAAATTTCTTGATTGTTTTCCCTTTCTTCTTAATATTTTCCAGTCTTCACTTTAGACACAAAAAATAATTCAAATGTTGAATGCACTTCCTATTGCTGGTTGCTCACAAAACACAAACATTATAGTCTCATATAAATGTTTATGACTACCATAACTAAATTGGGTCCCTATTAAATTGCTGAACATTTCAAAGTTCGAATGTCATATGGTCGACACCATACAATCGAACTTTGAAAAGTTTGAAGGTGAAAGCCAACTACTCTGTATGCGCAGAATGGGAAAAATTCCCTTTTCTGCACTGAAGTGCGGTCTCGGAGTTGGTAAATTGAAGTAGGGGGTGTGGGGGGTGCAGGGGGGCTTGCCCCCCTGCTCAGAGCGTTAAGGCAGGGTTTTTTTTCTTTACTTTTTTATTATATATTCAAAATTTTGAAGCTTCGAATATATAATATAGCCCTTAACTAATCTGTTCTGATCTGCACTCATTTTTTATAAGCTGACTGCCCCCTTTAAACTGCACTGCTCTGTTATCCTAAGTGAGTGTACCTCTATTTCCACTGATAGCTAGTTTCAGATAATTTGCCAGCCTGCAGAATCAAGCTTACAACACTCTCAAGTTACATTATTTATTTTTATTTTATTTAATGTTTGTTTACTGGGAAAGTTCGACTTGGAATTAAGCCAATTTTCAGTGGAGGTCCGGGGAGAATCGCTCCAGACGTATGTCTTTGTAACGTGACAGGAAACATAGAGCACCCTGAGAAAACCCACACGAACGCAGGGAGGACATGCAGACTCTGCAAATAAGGCATTCCAGCAGAGAATCGAACCGGAGAATCTCTTGCTGTGAGGTGACAACACTACAGCTGCACTATTGCGCCATCCAGTAACAGTTCCACTGACAATTCTCTCACACTTCGGAAGAGAGTCACAAACTAGTATTTAACTAAGCATCTACTGTTCTCATGCTAAATATTTCCCTCTTTCTCATGGGGACATCTGCCCACTCATCCTTTGAAAATAGTCCATTCCTTCAGCTAAATTATCAATAATCCCATTCAGATAAAGCCTCTGGCAAAATGGGTATAAAGCAATTAGTGCCTTGACAACAAACTTTTCCAGCAAATGTAAAAAAGTATTTGTCAAAGGTGAATGTCATCTTGCACTGCAGATGAACTGCAGCAATAAAGTCACAGTTACAAAATCAAAAAATGAATACCATACAAGGCGTGAACACAAAAAGTTAAAGAAAGAACATATTGCCTGTATTGCTTGTCACACACAAACATTATTTAGAATGTACTGTAGTACTACACCTATTCTGCACACAGCAGCCACCTACTTACTACTTTTACATTTTACTGACCACACATCTTTAATCATCATTTCTGCAGTAAAGCTCCAGTGGAAACCAACATTCAACGTGGACATTCTCATTTTTGTGTGATAAGCTGGTAAATTAACACTTGCACAACAGCATTTTTATTGGAGTAAAATGTTCTTGGAATTGCATGGCTCCAGTGTAGCTTAAAACAAGACTAATCTCTGTTGCTCATCATAAATAGGGCTGTAATCGGGTCTCCAATTATAACCAGGTTATGTGTTGTAGACAAAGATGTCAAAAGTCTGAGAGATGAATCTTGACTCCTTACGGAGAATACATTTTTATTTATTTATTTTTTTATTTTACATTTGTTGACCGGGCTAGTCTAGCTGGATATATTTCCATTTTCAGTAGAGACCCGGGGAGAAAAGCTCCACACAGATATACAAAGTATAAAATATTGTTACATGGTGAAAAAAAAGGATTAAAAATCAAAAATAAAAACAGGTAGTTAATACATTCTTGAGATAAAAATACTAGAGAAACAAAGTAAAACAGAGTAAAGTTTAAGAGAGCTAGAACAGACATAATACAGTAAGAGTTATATACAATAGATAAAAACACTTCGAGAAACAGTACAGAGTGCAGAATACAGCTTAAGACAGCTCAAAAACAGAATAGTAAGAATTATGTACAGTAGATCATATGAGATAGAATTATTTAAACACTAAGTTGATTAGAGTTTAGAAAGAGTCAGTCTTATTTGCAAGTCAACAGCATGTAGAAGTTTGGAAGTATGGAAAGAAGAGGAAGAAAGAGGGGTGAAGAGGATGGTTAGTCAGGGTTACTACAAGGGCATAGCCAATGAATTTGGAGGTGTTTTCTAAGTTTTTGTTTAAAGAGTGGCAAGGATGTAGTTAAGAGTTAATTCAGTGGGTAGTAGGGTCCAGAGTTTTCCTGTTGTGTTGGTAAATAGAGAGTCACCAGCTGCATTATTAGACTTTGTTAAACTGGCAAGAAGTTTGCTAGAAGAACGTAGGGAGTTCAGATTATTATATGGGACTATGAGTTTTGAGAGTATAGGGGTATTACTGGGTTGGTAAAATATCTGGTGGGCAATTGTAAGTTGGGGGATAATCAGATGGTTTTAGAATTAAAGCCAATTTAGTTGTTTAAGATTTGAACAGTGATGGGTTCTGAAGGGATTGCCAGTAGCAAATCTAGCAATGTTATTATAGGAGGTTGCTAATTTGTTAAGGTTGGTTTTCTTAAGGTTGGTAAATATAGGTGAAGCATATAGGAGGGTTGAGATTAGATGGGAATGAGCAATCTTGGCTCTGGCTGCCGAAGTTAAGAAGGGTTTTATTCTGTATAGGGAGCCTATTTTTCTGTTTACTGTTTTAATGGTGTTGTTTATATGGTAATCAAATGAGAGATTATTATCAATGGTTATTCCTAGAAGTTTAGTGGTAGTGTCAGGGAGAATAACAGTACCATTATTTGAAGAGACAGAGAAGTCTAAGGGGGAAGACCTAGTAGTGGGTGTAAAGAGAAGGAGTTTTGTTTTTTTAGCATTAAGAAGGAGACAGCGTTTGGAAAACCATTTCTACAGTGTTGAAAACATCTTGCGTAAGAGAATATAGTTCAGATGGAGAGGCTGATGAGCATATTAGTGTGGAGTCATCTGCATATTGAATACAAGTGGCTTGTGGAATTGCTACATGGAGATCATTAATAAATAAGGAGAAGAGAAGTGGTCCAAGAATAGAGCCCTGAGGGACCCCAATAGTAACAGGTAAAAAGGATGAGACTTGATTTTCCCAGAGGACTGCTTGTTGTCTATTGCTGAGGTATGATGTGAACCATTTTAAGGCTAGAGAATCAAAGGAGAGAGATTCCAGAATATTGATTAAGAGGGTATGGTTAACCATGTTGAAAGCTTTAGAGAGGTCAATGAAGAGTGCAGATGAGAGAAGGTTTTTGTTACGGTTTCTATTGATGGTATCTGTGAAGGATAGAAGGGCAGTAGTGGTACTATGCAATGGTCTAAAGCCATGTTGACATTGTGCTATTAGGTTGTGTTGAGAGAGATGGGATAGAAGTTGCTTGTGAATGCATTTTTCCATAATTTTAGCTAGGGGTGATAAAAGAGCAATTGGCCGATAGAGTAATCATTGGAGTTCCCGCCTTTATGTAAGGGGATAATGTGGGAGATTTTCCAAATATCTGGGATGATACCTTCTTGGATTGTCCTATTTATAAGGATAAATATAGGGTAAGCAATTTCCTTAGCTGCTTTTTGGAGAAATTGGGAAGGAAGTTGGTCAGCAGATGGAGTACGTGGTTTAAGTTTTAGAATAAGTTTAAAGATGAGAGAAGTAGAGATGGGTTGTAGTTTGAATTTCGAGAAAGAGTGGGGTAAGTCGATGGGAATGCTGGAGTTTTCTGAGATAAGTTGAGTAGCTACAGATAGTATAGTGTCAGTAAAGAAAGAGTTGAAGGTAATTGGCAGTTAGATGGGGAGTATTTGGATCTGCATCAAGTGGGGTGGGTGTTCGAGAGTTACCTGGGGAAAGGAGCTTATTAATGCAAGACCAGAACTGTTGGGGATTATTTTGATGAGTTTGCTGAAGTTTACAATAGTTTTTTTTATCTGTAAGTATAGCTTTTTTTGTGCTGTTTCTAAGCTGTCTAAAAGTATAGGTGATCAGAGCTATGATCACCTAGATTTCACATATGAAAAAGATAACGACTGGAGAGACCCAATCATAATTCTTTGAAGTACATGGAGCGTAAACAGCTTCCATGTACTACAGTAAACAGTAAAATGTTTTGTTAAGTACCTTTCTGGCATCAAAAAGATGTTTAACAAGTTTTTCTATTCCACAATTTCAGAGCATAACCGTGGGGTACCATTCACTATATGACTTTCAAGCAAAATTAGTTGTGCCTGTATGTATTCTAAACTGAAACTGATTATACAATCTGATGTTCAAATACCCTGGACCTACACTGAATAGCAGAGAGAAATATTTGCATTTTACATTTAAGAACAGTTGTAAGAGCCAGAAAGACAAAATACTTAACCTAACTGCAGCATTTGTTTTTTTTGTAAACTGGTGAGGCTCTATTTGTGAGATGCATGTACCCAACTGCTCTGTTTGCTAGCATATCACTGGTTTACTGGCCTCCATGACTTCTGAAGTGTTATTTCTTGTGTGGCGAGTCAAGGATTCCTTTAGCATGAGCTTTTGTAATGTACTAGTGTTCAGTGTGACCTGTGAGCAATGTCTGCATTTGATACTGCACTTATGCACCTGTTACATTCTTAATTTGATGAATACAGTTTTTGGTCAGAATTCCTTTGCTGTGTTGCTGAAAGTACTGTCCACTTTGAACTTTATTTGTTGTGATATGCTGTTTACTTGTTACCCTGCTTAGAATTCTACACTAGCTCTATATCCTGCTATACACTTTCTATACTACCTTATCTCCACCCTTTACAGCTAACTACTATAATTAGCTGCACTAGAAAATGGATTAATCCCTTTATTACTTTTTTCTATTGTTTCCCTTTATTACTTTTTTCTATTGTTTCCCCTTCACATTACTATCATTGCTCTTACTGCTTTTCTCTTCATATAGCCTCTCCAGCTACACCACTGTGAGCATTACCCCTACCAGAACCGGGTGCCTGAACATCCCCCCTCTCCCCTTGGTGATCACGGCTCAAGAAAAGTAGAATTTATCTACAGAACAAAGACATAGTCCATGACCAAAGCAAAAGGGAAAATACTTAAGGAAAAATAAATTGCAAATAATCGTTTCTTTCCCGATTAAAAGTTCATGTTAGTCTTGCATATTATTTTTCTGTATTAAATTGCTTACTGATACAGTTCCATGCATCCTAACAGGGATGTTAAAACCTTAGGTCCCCCTGTATCCCCTTACAGCTAGTATCTACTGTTTAACTTTGGCAATACTACCACTAACTTTAAGGACAACACTGCTATTTTCACAGTATCAAAACTAAACCTCTCAATGCTACTTACTGCTTTGTACTGACCTATAGATTTCCGACTAGCTGATTAGTTCTGCTGGTCTACTCGTCTCTGTCTCGTGGTTCTTCCCTCTTCATTTGCCCTCACTATGCTCAGGCTCACTCCGCTCCCCCTATCCTACCCTTAATTCCCACCCACACCCCTTGCACGACATTTATACTTACTCCACCTTGATCAATACCTCACCCCCTTCTAACACACAATCTACTTCCTCTCCCTATCCTTAACCACAACCCTTCCACCTTCGTCATCCTTTACCCCTCCTCCAAAATAATTTCACCCTAACCCCTCATCCTCACTCATCACACTCAAACAGTCCATATCATACTCTCCATCTACCTAACTACCCCACTAATCGTTCTATTCACATTCTACCAGATTAAACTCTCTTACCTTAAACCATCCCCTACACTTACCCATACCCCTACCAATAATGGCACTATCCAATCATACACAATATCCCCATCTCTCTAACTTCTCCCATATACAGCTCCTCAAAATTAAAATACTGCTTTACATCTTCCCCTCCTTCAAGCTTAAGCTAAAACTCTACACCTATTACCCTGGCCCACCATCTACAAACTACCTTATTCACAATAACTCTTCTCCTAGTTGGAGACATTCACCCTAACCCTGGTCCCTCCCACCTCTCCAATCATCCCCACTCTGCTTCCTCACCAACCAACACCCCTCCCACCATACTCCATGCCTCTCCAACATAGTGTAACCCCCAAACACTTAAATTTCTTCTCAACAAACATACAAAGCCTACTCAAAACCACTGAACTCCACTCAGACAGCCCACAAAACATCCACATATCCTAACCTTATCAGTACCACGGCTAAAACTGCATATTTCAAACAATGAAATCCTATCTCGCGAAAACAACATATACCAGACAGACAAATTCAAAAAAGGAGGCAGCTTGGCTAGTAATCTTAATCTCTCTGCACTACCTGCTCCTCTACCCAACTTCCACCCAGCTGAACTGTTAATAGTCAACTGCATTCAAACACCCACAAAAAGTTTGCCATTGCTTCCATTTATATCCCACCAGGTAATAATATCCCCATCCTCAAACAGATACCATCATGCATCTCAAACAATATGCCCTATGAAACAGTTATCCTTGGAGATGTAAATATTCACTGGACAAAACTAATGTCTGACCTCCCAAATCTTAGTATAAACTTTCACGGTTTCAATCAACTTATCACATCCCCTACATGAATAAATAAAAACTCAAATACTAGCTCAATCTTGGACTGGATCCTCAACTGTTGCTAAGCTCCTTCACAACCCCTGTACCCTACCTGACTTTACATGACTATCTCCCCATCCACATTCAAAGACACTTGCTCCAACCACCTAGGTCCCATCTATATAGAGACTGCTGAAAACTTTTCTCCTTTAATGTTGAAACATTTAACACTAGACTCTCATCTATCAACTAGTCCTGCCTCCACCTTCCCCTCAATTAAGCCATACACAAATTCAACCAAATTTTCCTTGAAATCCTAAACTCACTTGCACCCCTTAGGAAAATTAGGATAAAAGCCAACTATGCCTCTTGCCTTCCAACACACTCACTCCTTTATGCACAAAAGAGATGGTACATGGAAAACCTGGCTTAAAACCAAATCCCCCTTCACACACCCAAAACTACAAAGAACTCAGAAACCTTAACAAAAAACAAATTAACAAAGACCAGAAATATTTCTCAGTAAGGCACAAACCAGCCACTTTTCTAATCCAAAACAAATTTTGGCATGCTATCAATAAAATTAATCACTCAGGAAACCAAACAACCCCCAACCCCTACCCAAATAATACTCCTCAAGAAACAGCCATCCTGCTCAACAGTTACTTCGATGACACTGTCGGCAAACTGACAGACCATGATACGTATCCCCCTATCTCTTCTCCTATTCATACTAACAAAACCACTTTTTCACTAACAGCAGTCCCCAACGCCTAAATAAAATCACTCTTGCGCAAACGTAAATCTTGTTCCCTCTCTGTTAACAGCTTACCTCCCCCCTCTTTCTCAAAATTGCCACAGATTCTATAGCCTACCCCATTTCTATACTAGTAATTAGATCAATCCAAGAAGCCACAGCCCCTGACATCTGGAAATCATTCTACACAATACCCCTATATAAAGAAGAAAACTCCACTGACCCTTCTAATTTTAGACCCATAGCCATTCTTTCCCCACTTTCAAAAATTCTCGAAAAATGTATACACACACAGCTTCTAAAACTACTAATCGAGGAGAACCTATTGACCATTACCCAACACGGGTTTTGGCCACACCACAGAGCAGCCACAGCCCTTCTACCCTTTACTCAAACTGTAGCAGAGGCTAGAGACAGCAACCAACTAATATCCCGTCTCCTCCTAGACCTCTCTAAAGCCTTCAAATACTGTATCTCACTCTACGCTACTAACAAAACTTGCTGAGCTCAACCTCTCATCGTCCATTCTTCATTGTAATCTATTGGTAAAATAGCTGGAGAATCAATCTGTCATATGGCACACTCCCTGCTCCCCCTTTCCTATCTATCCACACAGGATTCCTCAGGGCTCTATTCTAGGACCCCTTCTATTCAATATCTTCTCCATACATCCTGTGGCCACTTCTCTTTTATACAATATATTGACGACTCTACACTTATCTCCTTTGCGGAGATCTCTCATCTTCACACACTAACCCAAGACACATTCCTTTCCAGAAAAAGATGGCTTACACAAAACCAGCTCATCTTGAACCCCCAAAAAACAGACTCTTTCTCTTCCTTCCAAGATCCCATCGATCCTATCTTAAATCCATCTTTACCATCTCATCACTTAACAACACTACTATCTAAGTGGATACCATACCAAGCTCCTGGGTACCATAATCGACTATCAATTAAAATTTGATCTGCAAATACAACAATGTATCAAAAACGCACCAAAAATTGGGACTACTTTATAGGAACAACAAATTCTTAACTTCAGACTCCAAATAGTCTCTGGCTAGAGCATTCCTCATACCTTGGCTTCTCTATGCCGGACACATCTTTACAAACTTACAATCCGCATTAATTACCAAGCTTTAACAATCGCTAGATTTGCAACAAATCAGTCCTACAGATCTCGCCACTGCCTTGCACTAAAGCAACTCCAATGGCTAGAGTTGTCCCAGAATCTTCTACTATCATAGCTACAAATCACTTACTCCATACTCTACAAACCTTCTACCTGCCCCTCCCTTTCCTCCCCAATACATTACTACACCCCCAATCGCTCACTCCGTAGCTCCGATCATCCAATTAAAACATTGGGAAACTTTTATACAAACAGTGTCCCAGGCTTGGAACAAACTCCCCTCCAATATAAGAAACATCATACACAAGTATAGTTTCAAAAAAGAACTAAAACACTCCCTATTAAACCCATGGTCCTGCTCCTATCAGGATCCTACTTAAATCTCCTTCCCCTCCATCTCTGTCCTTTTACTCTAGTTTTCTTCCTTTCTTTTTTACGTCTAACTACCACGACTCTACTTCTTGCAATTAAAAGCCATATCAATCATTTCAACTTCTGATTCCACTTGCAGCTAAAATCTATGTAAATACGTATATATTTCAATAGACAGCTGATTTGCAACTATACTTTATAATCTTTCTCCCGATTTTTCAATTTTATTTACTGCTTGCCTTGTACAGGAATTTTCTGCCTTAAGTAACTGCTTTGTTTTTTTTTCTTAATGAATTGTTAATTTTAAATGTACATTTACAATTTATCTATATTACACGAGCTTTTCACCTCAGGTCTCCACTGAAAATGGACCTTTGGCTCAGTTGGACCAATCCGGTTAACAAATGTCAAATAAAATAGAATAAACAAACAGGGATACATGGATGAAACTTGCTTTGTCTTAATAGTGTACCAAGCTCTGTATTTCTGTTTTCCTAGTTGTAAGCTACCACAGAAGGCATCAAAACAAGTCAGGACAGCTATGAGTTTTAGATGATCAATGGCTATATAAATCAAAACAACCACATATTACTTATCAATAAGGAATCAGCCACTCCACACAGAGTACACTTAGTCTTCTTTAGTCTTGATGCGGAGATTGCAGTCTCACAATATTTACATAATTTTATATGCATTATGTATCCCGCTCACACACAGATGTACACATTTGCACACAGCTATTATAAACAGTCACAGCATCTTGGGACTCCATCGGTTCCAATGAGGATTCAAGCATTTGTTTGTATAAGATCCAGTGACAGCTATCATGCCAGCAAAATACTGATTATTCTTCTACATTCTGAATCACTTCAGTTCTAGCTGCATCAGCTATAGTGGCAAACTGCAAACTGGCAACATTTTCTATTTTTGGGAAGCAGCCAGGATTGCAGTCTCTCTCTCACAAGATTTACATATGCAAACATCTGTATAACAACACTATATACCCACTGAATCTTTAACAGGGATAGATGCGGAATTCTTACATCATAAAGCTATATGGAGTCTGTCAGGCTGTATACCAATTTACATTACTATCCTTTTACTATCTGTGAAACTGGATATCTTCATAAATGTGTGGTCTAACGTGAAAGTAGTACTACATAGACAGAGTAGGAAGCTTTGTAAGATGATTATGCAGAACTGCTGCTCATTATGCATGGGTACTATTGTCCTACCTACAACAGTTTACTGCACCTAGAAGGGTAAACCAGATTGAGTTAATGACATTTGGGATAAAATCTCAACCCTGCCCATGACAAACTTACTTTCTTCTTTCTAAATGAGCTCCTTGTACAGTAAAAATTAGCTTTCATTTTTGATATTTTCCAAAAGTGTATGCCAGTGTGGCTCACATACCTGCTGTAAAGTACATATACTTATCTGCATACTTACAGGTTGTAGTTGGATTAGAATATGTCACAGATGTGGGGGCTTTTTAATTTGATTTTTTTTAGTCCCTGTACTGTTGATGTGCAGTTGTTATGTTGGGAACTTCAAATTAGTATTTTTTTTTAATAGTGCCTTTTCTGCCATCATGGTGGTACAACCCAGTTTTGGAGTCTACACAGAAAGATACCTGAACCGAGTTTGAGGTACTCCTAAAACTGAAATACAATATTTGTGCAGTTACTGAGATATTAATTGCAGCAGCACTATCCCATTTATACCAGGGTTTACCTATCACATCTTCAAGCCCTTTATTATCTACAGGGGAGTTATCTATTTGCCAAAAGCACAATCACTTCACATCAAATTAACCACAATCCTAACTGGAGATCCATGTCTCTATTAAAAAATCCAGCTATTACCTCACTGCAAGATACAATTCCCAATTAATGTCTTCTGAAGATTGTAAGAATTAACTTAACACCACTCAGATGTTAAATATCACACAAAATACCTTCCTGCTACAGGGACTTCAATTACCCAAGCATTAATTTTACACTTAAACATCTGAAATGGTTATGCAAAGCATTTCCTAGACACTGTTAAAACCAATTCACGAGGGCAAATTGAAAAACAACCAAATGGGGGCTCTAATATCCTAGACCTGGTCCTTCCAACTAAGCCTCATCTGTAACCCACCTCACTTACTCATTCCTAGTTAAATCTGGCCACAAATTAATAATCTTCTCTGCCAAACCGAGCGTTACCACCCCTCCATGAAACAAGACCACATTTAGTGACTTCTACAGGGTAAACTTACATTGTCTGCATACAAATTCCTAACTATTCCCAGTAAATGTGCCGAAATGAGAGGGCTATCACATTCATCTCAACTTTTAATAACATAAAAACAGCTGCATAGAAAAGTCACTACCTGCCTGCCCTAACTATACTGGTAAACCCAGGAATAAAACTCTCTGGTGGAACACCCATATTAAGAAACTGTATTAACAAAAGAAATACAGAAAATCATGAAAAGTTGTAAAAAATCTCCATTCACCTACCTCAGGACCACAGTGAAACATGCCAGCAAGGAACTTAAGAACACTATTAGAAAATGTAAGGAGGAATAAAAGCTTTATGTTGCTACAGACACCAGAGGAAATTACAAATCTTTCTTTATTTATGTCACGAAATTAAGGAATAATGGCCAATAATGTACTGAGCTCATCCATATCATCACACATTATGATCCTAAGGACATAACCAATATAATCAGACAAACTTTGTGCTATCATTACCCATTCTACCCACATTGTTACCCCCTACTATCTCTAAAATTGAGGTTTCCTCTGAAATCACCTAAGAACAAGTCTTAGAATCCCTGTCAAAGGCAAAAAATAATGGTTCCTTATGAATCAGTGTTATGTATATACTACTTGAGCATCTACTTAAATGGTTCAACCTCAGCCTATCTGCAGGGTTTATACCTGGAAATACCACTATGACTCCCCTACAAAAGCTCCCACCCCAGGTAATAAGTTCATCAACCTCACCAATCATACATGCAAAGCAACAGAACTTACAACATTACTCATTTATGCAGACATAGGCTACTTAAATGAATGATTGGGTCTAAATGAGTTATTCAATAGTTATTGGCATTTGTTTACAGGGAAAGTCAATTTATGCAGACACAGGCTACTTAAATGAATGATTGGGTCTAGATGAGTTATTCATTATTTTTTGGCATTTGTTTACCGGGAAAGTCAGACTAAGCAGTGCCCCTTTTCAACGGAGGCCCAGGGAAAAAGTTCTATTATACAAATCAATGACATCATATCTCTCAACCTTTAAGTGCATCTGGACAAATCTAAAAATAATGCAGGACAAATGCCCAAAAATCATGGAAAATTTTTAAACAGTGTTCTTGCATAGAAAGTTGCTGAAGTAACAAGTTTTGCATTAGTATGAATTTTCTGAAAGATGAACATTTGCTCTAGATGATTGCCACTGCCAAACTCCATATACAAAAATGGATGGATGAAGTCTGAAACAAATGTCATTAATGACTTCAGTCCTCAGTGATTTGCCCAAAACTGGTCAGAAAACCATAAATTTTATGAGGAACAGACTAAAAATATGAGGCAAAAATCTGGATATTCTGCAAAATATTTAGGCAGTTGAAAGGTATGATAGACATCATTTGCATTGTTTCATCATTTTCAGTCAGTTTCATTCATGAGCAACAGTTCCAGTATTCAAATATCCATTATTCACAAAACCTTGACATCAGTTATATGATTTAAAACAGTTATATGTGTTGTATAGTATTACATTTCTTTTTTAAATACAGGGAGGTATATATAGTGCAATGTCATCAGTATGCATAGACTGCCAGGTTTTATGTAAAATCCAGGTTACAGGAAGATAAAGAGTTAGAGCAACCCAAACAAAGGAAGGAGGGGGGAGGAGGCACAAGGAAGATAAAGGAAATAATATGACGGAGGAAATTATAGTTGCAATAACAGTACATTAAGTTTTGTGCAAGAGAGTTATGGCATGAATTTATACAGCTATATTAGAATCTGTTTAACTAAGGGTGGTGCAGGTGCAGAGCCATTTATATATTAATTGTTGCTTCAGTTGGCATTTAAAGTCTCAGGTTGCAGACTGTTCGTAAATGGAGTGGGATGGTATTCCAGCTACTTAGCAATGCAGTGTGAATACAGGGAATATCCTGCATTGCTGTTAGATTTTGTTACAGAGCATAATGATCTGTCAGTGGAGCTCTCTTAGTAGTGTAAGGTTGAATGATGGAGTAAGAGATGGGAATCTTTCAGAGTGCATTGTAGTTTAAAGGCTGTAATGAATTGTGAATACGACAGTGAATTATTTAGTTCGAACCAGTTTAGTTGTTTAAGAGAGAGGTAGTGATGTGATCTACATTACTTATCGGTTGCAAATTTGGCTACTTTACTATAGCAAAGTTCTAGTTTGGCTGATAGAGAGGAGCTAAATTTGGTTAGGACAGGAGAGGCTTATAATAGGGTAGGGAGCAGAAAATAACTGGCTATTTTTTTCCCACTCAGCAAAGGCAACATGGTAATAATTTACTCTACAGATGCAGCCTAACATTTGGTGCGTCTTCTTTATGGTTTGCTAATGGTGGAGATCAAATTTCAGGTAGTCGCCTATAGTCACACCTAGTAGTTTGGTGTGAGATACCAGTTTTGTATTGGTCTTGTTGGATGACAGCATACTAAATGTTTTTTTTTTTTTTTTTTTGGCTGAGACAAAATTGGGGTGAATAGTAGTTTTGGATTCAGGTAGAGTTGTGAGTTTACGAGCCAAGCTTCAATGGATGAAAATAATTTCTGAATATGGCTGCACACTAGCCAACAGCTTAACTTCAGCTCTCCTACAACACAAACTGAGAAAGAAGTCACTGAAACATTTCTTGGATAAAAGTTGTTTACTGGCTAGTAAATATACTGCCTGGATGCCAACAAATAACAACTTTGGAAAACTTGAAAGAAAATCAACCAGAAAAGCTGAAGAGAAAATACTGTCTGGGAATCACTCTGCAACTATTCTACAAAAAAGTTTAAGCTTCAGCTTTGGTTCAAGAGATGGCTTCCAGTAATTTACACGGGAAAAAAATCAATCAGATGTACTCACAGGTCATTAAAGTAAATGAAACACTGAAGAAATATGTTGACTAAAATAACATACTGTAAGACTGGAATGAATAGAATAAGCTTTTACAAGATGTTAAGATGAACTAGTAAAAATAAAAAAAAAAACAGAGGTTGAAATAAAGGAAAAGCTGGAGGAGGATGAGATTTCTCAAGAAGAGCGGTTTTGAAAAATAGTACAATTAGGAGAATGTGCTAGAGAAAATCTGAGATTTTCTGCTGTACGTGAAACTAGAAGGAACGGACTTAATTTTATGAAAGCAGAAATAAGCAACTAGACTGGTGTGTCAAAGCAGGATTTGTAAATTGAAAGGGCACATCAAGTGTATGCGCCAAACCTGGATATGATAAAGCAGCCAAGACCTAGATTTGTAAAGATGCTATCACATCAGCAAAGAGTTGATCCTGACAAAATCTGTGGCAGAAGGTCAAGTATTAAATATTGGCGACAGCAGAGTGTTTGTAGAAAATGATTATTCACTGGGCACCAGGCACAGATGTCGACATGCAGGTCCGAGATTCAAACTGCTGTATCCAGCTGTCTTCAGTGTATTTTTTACCTGCAGGATCAAGGAGGAGGATTTCTGAGTGAGCGTCTGGAGTGTGGGTAATGTCCTAGCAGCACAATTTTTGTGAATGGCAGGTCCTGTCTCCTGACGTTAATCTTTAAAAAGGTTACAGAGGTTCTGGACAGTGATCACGTGGTGCATATTTTTTAATGTGACCTGGCCAAGGCTTCTGACACTATCCCCCCATTTTGGTATTTCAATGTGGACACCTATGTTCTCTGCTGAATTGTGAAGTGCCTATCTAGCAGATTCCAAGTTGTAAAGGTTGCTGGCACCCCCTATGAACATACAACTGTAACTAGTGGAGTACCCATTGATTAGTGCTGGTTCCTCTCCTGTTTGGCATTTATTTTGTGAACATCCAAGTCAATATCCTAGAAGTACAGTTAACCAAGTTTGCTGATGTTTGCACTGTAATCCATTCATCCTCTGATATTAAACTACAGCAATGGCTGGAATATGCACATACCTGGTGTAAATTCTCTCAAACTAAATACAAAAAATATATAGTATAGCAGTTGGCAATAAAACTCCTTCCAACTCTTATGTTATAAATGGTGCAACTCTTCAGACAGACACTGCCATATGAGATTCGGGTATTTATGTGGGCAAGTCTCTCTAATTTGATCACCTTTCCAGAAATCCTTCTCTCTGGTTCAGTAATTTCCAATGGAATATAGTAAGAAAAGACAGCACAGTGGTAGGATGACTTCCTTTGAATTTATCGGCCCCCATCATCAAATACAAGCCCCTCCCCCCTATGTGCAAATCCAAGCAAATGGCTCAAATGAGGAGGCCACAAATATTTTTTAACCAAAGTAAAGGGCTTTAATCCTTTGACTATCCCAACAGAGTAGCACAACCCTCCTTGTACTCAGTAGTCTACTAGCTGTAGTGGGGCAATCTGTCTCACCTTTTGAGCCAAGAAAGGCCAAATTCTACTTTCTATTTTTCACCAAAATCAGTGGTTCTACAAACACCCACACCAGGGGCCTAAATCTACACAAATAAATAATGCTCACTAGAGAGATATGCTCCTCCTGTACATATTCATAGCTTCATAGAATACGGTTTGACTTCTGGTCAAAGTACTACTTTGAATATCTTTAAGGCTAATATTAATAACTGGATGTGTAGACAATAATTTACACCAGGGTTATGTGCAGCTCTGCTTAAATTGGGATGTGAGCGCAATTGAGTGCTTGAAAAGGGTGGAAAGAACTTTTAAGTATGTTGATTTAAAGCTGTATATGGTTAGGCATATTATGGGCCCCATGATCACTTGCTTAGTATTGTTTCTTCATTAAAATTGTTATCTCGGGAGTGGTTTTCTTGAGCTTGTCACTAATCAAACAAGAGCAGCACACTTTCAGTCTTTTTCAAGCACCAGTGACTAGACCTCTATCCTAGTAACAATAATAGTTTTATCATCAGAACATTAACCAGACTGATGCATTTCAGCTATTAATGAAAGCCATTGTGGAATGAAGACTTTCCAGGTCTCTCGCCTCTTTGGTGACTTTTAATAAGCAGCTCTTAGTGACACAGAGGTGATCAAGGGTACCTTCCTTCATAGGAAGGAGACAACCAGCCTCACAGTCAGTGTGTTACAGAAAATACCCAAAACTTTCATACCTGGTGTCATGCAGCTCTGGCTGCAGGACACAAAGTAGTAGGTGCCTACAAGGATCCTCTGGTTTCTGCCTTGTGGGGGCATGCTCCATCACCATGGTTACAAAGTAAAGATGTGTACTCTTGTCCAATTAAGTGATTATACACAAGGTAGTAATCATCTTTCTGCTGAACATATCAGCCATTGAGAGAACAGGGATATAAACCACTGGCAATGGGGTGCAGTTTTGCAAGACCAGTACACAAACTGTCATGGCTTCTAACCAGGGCTATGAGTGAATCCAGCTTGTTTGTTGATGCACCATACGACTGCTATGCCATGATCTCTAAATGAACCACTGTGTAGTCTGGAAATAGGAGAAATAAGACAAATTGTGCTTGCAGCATAGCCCTGTCAGATATGCATGCCATCTTTGATTCAAAAATACACAACTGTGTTGTACAGGACATAGAAGTCTTATTTTAATTGTATGAAATTGTTTATAACTGTTTATTCACCGCTTCCTTTAGAAGCAACATTATCTCATCATGGAATAGAACTGGCTGAGCATTTTAGCTCCTTTCAAAAGGAAAGGCTCATTCTATTTGTGTCTGAAAAACCTCTAACATATGTTCTGTGAAATGTGCTGCCTTAGAACAAATTTATTTACTGGTACAGTTGTTTGATCCCTAACGATCAAGGAGTTTATTTTACCAGAGTTGCTGCTGTCCTCTTCTGCTTGGGACTATAAACTGGATTTCAGAAATTCTAACTGGTAAGGGATGCTACATCATGATGTTTGGATGAGAGATTAGTATACTTACTGGAATAGATTTTTACTCTATGGTATCAGTCATAAAAAATAACTGGAAATATATACATATGTAGTTAAATTTTTATCTCATCAGCATCTGTCCAAAGGCCTTACCATTTGTGCTCCTGATAGTGTCCTCTGCAACCCTGCCTGGATGAGACCATGGTTGGTGTCACCTTTAGTTGACAATCTGCTAATAGCTTCCCTACCAAGAGGGTGGAGGCAGCTGCCTACCATGAAACCTGAATCTTAAAGTCTATAGATATTCTGATTGGTGCCTGCAGGGAACCAGTTTCTTGAATGTAGTTCCTACTGTCCACTTATATACTGCCAAGGTAGCAACATGGGATGTATAGCTTTAAATAAGTTAAAGCTTACCTACAAGACACCTACATGTGGTACACATACCTAACAAAAGGCAGACTGAGTAAAGACCTCACAGAAGCTGGAAGCTCTGCCTCCATTCTCAGACACATCTTACATTGCTCGTGACTGAAGAAATATGACCAAAGATATGGAGACATTTTCAGAAATGAATATTTACTGTGAAGTGATTCTGAAATATGGAAGCAGAAAAATATAATACATAGTGGAAAGATACATTTACAGTGACTGTGTGATGATACTTGTTTTGCACCCTTCTGCATTTTTCCATGTTTCAGCCCAGAAAGTAATCTGTTTGCATTTTTTTAGTTTGTTCTGGGACCTTATTCTTGTAGGTTCATTTTCAGTTGTGGGAAGATTGCATTACTGAAAAATGTTAGCATTGCTTATACATTATACTGCACTTATATCTCCATAAATATACTTAGTTGTAAAATCTAGCTGTTTGACCCCTGTCTGGGGCCTTAATCTTGTAGTTACATTCACAGTTGTGGCAGAACTGTGTAACTACTGCCAGATTTAAGCATAATTTACTACAGCATTTTCTTTCCGTAAGCATCATCGTCACTGGTAGATTTCTGCATAGTCTGGTGCCTTAGTCTGTGGTGAGATTGCAGCAGTGGTAGTATTGTGAATTCTGCTCCAGGGTTTGTGCTTCAGTACTTTTACAAATGTCTGCATTCTAGTTTTGCTGCTACAGTCATATATTCTGCTCATCATTTACCTGCTTAAAGTTGCACTCCAGTGCCTTTCCGTTTACTTTGCTACCAGCCTCCCCCCCCCTATTTTTTGTGTCTACCTCAGGGCCCACTGTGGCACTAAGCAAACATTTCTGAAATTCTAACCTTTCCTGGGGTCGCTGACCTATAGATCAGAGTTGTAGGACTAGAGCTCCAATAATAGCTTTGACAGGATCCCTCACTAGCACGTCTGCTATATTTAGCATAGAGCTACACCAACCCAGGTTCTTTTACACTAGACTCTGACATGTGTGGAAGGCGCCCAAAGTTTAAGAAACAAGCTTTTCATCAAAAGAGAAGGAAAAAAAAGCTGTTAAATGATCTGTGTGGTAATAACTTTTTCAGCCAAAACATTGGAAAACTCAGAAATGTACAAAAAGTACGTTTGCATTTTTTTTTTTTAGTTTGTTCTGGGACCTTAGTCTTGTAGCGCAATTTGCATTTGTGTGAAGACTGTGCAATATTGTAAGATTTTAGCATCATTTATATATTGTACTGCACTTCTATATTGAGAAGTAGAATTACTTGTAAAAACTAGCTGTTTGTATTTTGACCCCTGCCTGGGGCCTTAACCTTGTAGTTTCATTCACCATTGTGACTACGGCCAGATTTGAGCAATATTTATAATTTATTACAGCATCTTTTTTTATTTTCATAGTAAATTTCTGCATAGTCAGGTGCCTTAGTCTGTGGAGGGATTGAATAGTGCCAGTACTGTGAATCTGAGTTCCTATTAGATGACCGAAGACGCATTATATCGAATGCGTCTGGGTCGAACTTAAAACAACAGAAACACAAAATAACGAAGCGGCTTTTAAGTGAATTCTTTCCAAGGGAAGGAATTTGCTTGGCCACTTCCCTTACTTTGCCGTTTTTGGGCACTGTAACATGATCTCGGAGTTGGTATATTTAAGTAGGGTGGGGTGGGGTGAAACGCCCCCCACTTTATGTATCCTTTCAATTTTCTTTTCTTTTTTTGGAACGATTTTTTTTCCTCCTGGGGGGGGGGGGGGTCGCTGTTCTGAGCTTTTGAAATTTAAGCTTTCACTTGCATGGGTTTGATTATTCATCGTTTGCTTTTTTAAGTGTACGATGATATAATATAGACCCGTGAATTCTGCTCCAGGATTTTTGCTTCAGTTCTTTTACAGCTGTTTATATTACAGTTTTGCTGCTACAGTCTTAAATTCTGCTTATAATTTATCTGTTTAAAGTTGATTTCCAGTTCCTTTCTGTTAACTTTGCTACTGTTCTGTTCACCCGTTATTTGCATCTGCTCCAGCCATTTGCATCTGCTCCAGCCACCAATGAGACATTAAGCTAAAGTTTCTGAAATTATAACCATAGGACTAGAGCTCCAATACTGGCTTCTTTTGATTGTCTCTTTCTCAGGGAAGTCTGCTTCTTGCAGCTTGAATTCTTCCCAAACCCCTTCACCCTTTTCCTGCTGTGGTTTAGAAGGCTGCATATCTGGCTTCCGTCCCTTATGGGAATTGAACTTCCAAAGTCTTAACCTCCCCCTTTCCACTGCCTGTTGTGTAAGCTATTTATGCACTTTTCCCACCCATTATTTTCCACCTATCCATACTGTAAATCAAGAATTGCTCTTGAGTAAATCTCCCTCACTACAGATAGTCTCCAACTCATTTTCCCAAATCTCCCATGTGCTTGGCGTTCTTGCAACACTCAAGGTCTTCAGTTAATCCTGCACCATCCTTGTCACATAATAGATTTATTTTATTTATATTGCATTTCAGTTAACTGTTTTAAAGTGCTACTGCTTTATTTGTTGATTTTGACATTACATCACTTTAAAGGTCCCCTAATACTTCAAATTGCCTTGTCCAGGTATTTTTTCAAGTTTTGTTACAGCATTATACTCTCAAGCAATCCTTTCTGGAGTTTTTGCATTAGGAGTTTAGCAGTGCCCTGTACAGATACAAAGACCTAGATAATAAATTCTTAACTATAAAACTACCTTAGAACTGAAACCTGTAGCTTAGTGTGGCTAAAACAAAGCCATTGTGAGAAGACAAGCTTACAAGCAGCTAGTTTGTGCATTAAACAGCACTACTCTCAAATCTTAGCACAATCTGACCTCGTCTAATAATGCAGACACTGAAGTCGCTACATCACAGTTTTAAGTATGATTCTATATAGTCCATGTGGGCGTTAATGACCCGGGACATACCTCTCTGCAATATATTAAGACAAGATACCATCAATCTCTTTGAATGCGTCTTAGGCAGATATGTGCCTTGCACTGAGTAGCATTCTACCTTCATCAAGAAGGATGCCACAGTACAAACAAAAAAGATGGACTTCAATAATTGGCTTAGCTTCTGGTGTCTTTCCAGGGGGATTGAATATTTGTCAGCATGGCAGGACATGGTTAAATAACATTGCTTTGCAAATGATGGTCTACACCCCTCCCATCTAGACTTCTGAATATTGGCTAAACATTACCAACTCCCTTAGAATCTTTATTAGGCAATGCCAAATTGACAAACCTACAGATATAGCAAATAAAACCCAAAAGTGTTACTACTCAATGCTAGTAGCCTAAACAAGAAACTCACTCTGTAAGGTCTCCTCACTCTGGAGGATACAGACGTTTGCGCCATTACTAAGACATGGTTTAAATCTACAGAAAGTATTTTGTCAGTGCAAGGCTTCAGTACCTTACAAACATTCAGACCATCAGTTGGACTGACGGGGACAAAAGTGAGCAGTCTATCTACATTAGTAACAAGTACAACTCTAGGTTGCTTAAACAGGATGATGCTCTGGAGTTTCTCCATGTGCAAATCACAATAGACAAAGTCCTATACTACATCCTATAGGTCACCCTCCATGTCCAAAGATTCCCACAGCTCTTATCTAGACCTACTGTAGACACTTATCTAGACCTACTGTAGACACTCACCATTAAACCAAATACCCTATACTCATGTCAGACTGACTACCCATCTATAGACTGAGAAAAATACACTACCTCAAACTCACCTGTACAATGATTCCTAGACTTTATTAACACAAATATCCTTGACCAAATGGTGCACACACCCACCAAGTTTCAAACATACTGGACCTCGTACTCACCAATATGGAAGAGCACTGCACCCACCAAGTGTCACGTCCTCATTGGTGAGGTCAGAACACAAAGTTATCTACTTCAAAATAAATATCAATTCTGTAACCCCAACATAACCTGTAATACTTGGCTATGCTAAAACAAACTTCCTCCTATAAAGGGATAGTTTGACAAGTCAATACCCCTGCTAACCTGTGCAGAACTGTTCAGAGACCTTGTACAACCATGTCAATTGCTATACAGAGGCTGCTGTACCTACTAGAAGTAAGCTTAAAACAAATTCTAAAAGCAAATCACACTGGTGGAATCCTAACCTTAATAGGGTATATAGCAAAAGAAAAGTCATAGCTAAAATCAGGAACAGCAACTCCATAATAAGAGTTCTCTATTTAAACTAAACCGGAAACCAAGATGACTAATCAAGTCCAACAATGCCAATTACGAGGTCAAGACAGCCTCACAGGCTGAAGGCAACCACAAGGCCTTCTACAGCTATATCTGTAACCTCAAATGCAGTACACAGCAGTGTGCTGAACTGGTGGTCAATGATGCAATCTTCACTGGGGACAGCAACATAACATCTGCTGGCTGATAAATCAGCTCAGTCTTCACCCCCCCCCCCACGGAATAACTACTAGCATAATCCCCCAAGTATTAGTAGTAAGCAGGTCCTGGCAGTAGTAGCTAAAGCCAAAAACACAGCCTCAGTGAGTCCTGACAATATTCCAGGATGTCTCCTAAAATAGCTTGAAACATGATCAGGACCACTTGAGCCGCTTTTCAACTATAGCCTCAAAAAGGGTTTTGTACAGCTAAAATGGAGAATTGCGATGATTATCCCACTTTGCAAGGGTGGACCATCAACCAACGCAATAAATTACAGTCCTATTAGTCTGACTAGTCTATATGCAAAGGTATGGAATGAGCCATCATGGAAATGATCAAAGACATAGGCAACCCTCAGACATTGGACCAAACCCAGTTTGGCTTTATCAAGGGAAGGTCATGCCCATTAAACCTGGTGGAGTTCTTTGAAAAGTTCACCAAGGCATAGGATGAAGAGAGAAACTGAATAACATCTACCTGGACCTGGTTAAGGAGTTCAACACAATACCCCACTCCGGTACAATTGACAAACTCAACTGGGCATAACCCCTGCATAACTAGCTGGATTGCCTGCTGGCTCACAGACAGAACCTAGTAAGTCAGGATTGGTGAGACCAGTTCCACAGAGACCGGTCATCAGCAGTGTACTTCAGAGCTCCTTGCTGGGACCACTCCAACTTGGCATCTTAATTCTTGGAGGTAGCGGCTAATGTCAACGGCCTTTGGCTGACCAAGTTCTCAGAGGACTGCAGATTGGGAGCTATTATAGATCCCCCCCCCCCCCAACACAAACATCTTAAAAGAGGGTCTAACTAAGACAAATGACTGATGTCAAACTCACAGAATAAAACTTAATACCAAGAAATGCATTATAGTGCCTTTTGGGAAAATAGTCACCCAGGCTCATTAAACACACCTGTAAGAGTTGACTAGGTAGTTAGTAACCCGTGAATATATATATATATATATATATATATATATATATATACATATATATATATAAACAATAATCTGGCCTCTGATCAACATGTGGCAAAGGTCGTACGAAAATCATTGTATGTTGCCCCACTTGCAAGTAATAGCATAACATCCAGGTCCAAGGTAGTCACTTTATTCAGTCCTTAATCAGCCATATCATGGAGTATAATGTCCCCTCGACATGTACCCAACAAAACATATACAAGGATCTACTTTAGTTTAGCGAACATTCAGATGATCGAATGCTGCTTGGTTGAACAACAAATGTCGAACCGGCAAAATAGCGAATGGCTGGAGCAGCAAATTTTTTCCCAAGGAAAGAAATCGCTGGGCCAGCCATCCGGGTTGTGCCATTTCCTTCACTGTAGTGCGATCTCGGAGTTAGTATATTTAAGTAGGGGGTGTGTGGGGGGCACAGCCCCCCCACATGGGGGGAGTGCTGGGGGCGAAGCCACCCCACTTCATTTTGTGAGAGGGGGGGGTGAAGCGATTTATTTTCCCTGGGAAAAAATTTGCTGTTTCAGCCATTTGCTATTTTGCCGGAATAGCGAACTGTTTAAGAATACTTGAGGGCATTTAACACTCTTATTTTTAAGAAACATAAATATTAAACTAAACTATACAAAGTCTATGACTGAGTTCTGCAAAATGCTACTAACTACCAGAATGTATCTGGAGACAGTCTAACTACAGTTGTGAGGTGATTTTGTCAGAACTGATATTAAATCTGTGCCATATCCAAGTTGTTAGCAAATGGGCAATGCCAGTAAAATAATGACATTCACTCAAGGTTTTGGTCAAAATTCTCTCCATTAATGTTTGGCAAAACATGTTAATGAAACTGGAAATCTGACAAACGTAACCCAATTAAGTTGAAAACCAGCAATATCCAAATTCACTTCAATGAAACACACATTTGTTAAAATACACAAAGCAAAAAAAATTACATACACAATTATTCAGAATGATTTCTTGCAGAAGGACACAGTCATCATACAAGGCACAACAGCCTGCATATCCCTTCACACTAAACACAACACATTAACTGTAACCCATAAATTTTAAAAACTATCACCAGTACACACCACTTCTCGAATCCTAACATCATTGCTTTCTACACACATTACAGAAAGGCATTTGACTAAATGGCTTCAAATGTAGTGGGACATTATACCTTGAGTCCCAATGACTTGTCTTTCAATAAATATCCCATCCTTCTGTCAAGCAGCTGACAAGTACAGCCAAGGCTCCACCATTCTAAACTTAGGCCGTTTTATGCATTCCTTTTCTTTGAAACTATTTACCTATTTTTGTTGAATAGGTTAGAGAAATTGGTACAGATGAGACAAATTTAGCAAGGACAGTTATGTAAAGTCTTACCATAACAGTAGATATCCTTCTCTTCACTGTTACAATATTCTTTACAACAGTGATCCCCTGCCAAGGTCAGCCCAACATCCGGCCAATATACCAAAGCCTTTTGGTTTATGGAGTAGGGTCTAAAGGTACCATCCTCAGAGCTGAAAAGCCCCAATAGGAATGACAGCCCAAGGATATAAGTAGGTTAACAAGTACATCCAGAAGGAAAAAAGGACCGGGGGGGGGGGGGGAGAGGGAGGCAGTGAATACTGCAACAGTGAAAAGGACATCTACTGTTATGTAAGATTTTAAACAACTGCACTAAGTCCTTCCCTGTCACTGTTGCAGTGTTCTTTACAATAGGGAGAATGTAAAAGCTCAAGAAGATAAAGATGATGTCTAGAAGGAGGAAGGGCCAGGCAGAGCCCTCTACAAAACCATGGAGTATGGCTCTGTCAAAGTCAGCTCTGGACCTAGAAATCACACCCAACTTTTAACTATTATTAAAGGTATGCAAAGAAGTCCAGGTAGCTGCCTCAAGAATAGAATTAATATCCAATCCCTTGAAAAAAGCACCAGAAGAAGCCACAGCCCTAGTAGAATTAACCTCAACAAAAGGAAGGCTCTTCCCGTGAAACGAATAGCAAAAAGAAATGGCTTTAGATATCCAAGAAGAAAGTTTGCCTGGAAACAGCTGAATCTAAAGAGCTAGGATGAAAAGAAACAAAAAGCTGTTCAGATTTATGAAAAGCTTTAATCTTATCCAAATTATACGCGTTGTCCATGCAAATCCAAGATGTGCTAAACCTTCTCACAAGCAGAGTGCGGAGAAGAGAAAAAGGTGGACAAATGAATTGACTGATTAAAAGACAACTCTTTGACCACCTTGGGCATAAAAGGATTAGTACGAAGGGACACCATGTCTTTATGGAAAATTGAAAAAGGAGGAACAGCCATAAGGGGTTGCAGCTCAAACACCCATCTGGCAGATGTAAGGGCCAAAAGAAGTCTTCCAAGAACAATGTTGTAAGGAAGCTGAAGCAGCAGGCTCAAAAGTAGCCAGAGTTAATTTTTCCAAAAGAAAGTCAAGTTTACAGGAAGGAGGGACAAGCTTCCTGGAAAACCTAATTTGAAGGATACCTTTACAAAACTGTTTAGCCTCAGGCTAAATGGGGAACCAAAGGTAGACAAGCGGATATAGCTGACAGGTGGGCCTTAACAAAAAAATATGCCAACCCAGCATTGACGAATTCACACAAATAAGAGAGAGAATCAAAGAAACATCTGCAGCAAGTGGACACAGGTTACAAGAAAAACACCAAACAGAAAACCTTTTCCATTTAGCTATGCAAGATTTCCCAATAGTGGGCTTCCTGACCTCCTGCAGGAACTGAAGCATGTCCTAAAAAAAAAAAGTGTCTGTAAGGTGATCAAAACCCTATTGCCCATAATGTCAACTGAAGAGTTGACAGGTGGGGATGGAGGACAGATCCCTTATCTTGTGTCAATAGATCTACCCTGTGAGGTTATAATGATTGCCCTTGGCAAAATGTAGAAGAGGGAGCCAGTGCTGTCTGGGCCAAAATGGAGTCACCAACAAGATGTAGTGAGCATCTTGTTTTATCTTTAACAGGATTTTCGGAATGAGAGGAAGGGGAGGGAAGGCATAAAGAAACATCCCCTTCCACGAAAAAGGGAGGGCACCCACCTTCCAGGCCAGAGGGCATGGGACTCTGGCACAAAGTAGGGGAAGTGACCTGTTCAGAGGAGAAGCAAATCAATCTAGTTCAGCAGTATCCCACTGGTGGAAATTGTCTGAGAATCTTGAGGGGCCCTGGAAGAAAGAGAATGAAAAACCTGAAGAGCCAGAAAAAGAGCTCTCATCTCTTTGACACTGATGTGATGTTTCTTTTGGCGAAGAGACCAAAAACCCTGTACCTTCAGCGGTACAAAGGATGCCACATCCAAAACATCTGCGAAAAGTTCCTGAGATGGAAATGGAGGATAAGGAAGCCTTGGGTTTAGCGACAACTAATTAATCCACCACTGAAGTTCCAGATTGAAGCATGGAAGTAAGGGGATTAGAAATTCTAAAAGATGAGAATGTTGGAGCCAAACTGACTTTAGAAACCATTAAAGCTTTTTCATGTGGAGCTTGGCTAGGAACAGCATAGGAATGGTGGAACCCATGTAACCCAGAGCCCACAGACTGAGAGACTGAGCAATGAGAGTTAAGGCCTTGGTAAGAGGCAGGGATGCCAGCACTGGAGTAGTCTGGATCCTGCAACCCAGAAAAACATGATCCTGAGAAGGAGTCAGGAATGACTTTTGGAAATTTACAGTAAGCCCTCAACTTTGCAAGAGAGAAATGGTAAAGTGTAGATGCTGAAGTAAGATCACTTGAGAGAAGGCCTGAATAAGCAGGTCATCCAGGTAGGGAAAGACCTGTATCCCCCTTAACCTGCAGAAAGCAATCACAGGAGCAAGGCATTTGGTAAAGACTCTTGGGGCAGTAGAGAGACCAAAGAGCAAAGCACAGAACTGAAAATTCCACAATGGAGAAACGCAAAAAACTTCCTGAAAGGCAGATGAACAGGAAAACTAGAAAAGCTTGAGAAAGTAGTAGAGGAAAGAAGGTTTGAAAGGATAGCATCCAAAAGGAAGGGACCTTCAAAAAGGTGTTTAGCTGAGAAAGCTCCAGAATGAGTCTCCAGGTGCATTCCTTCCTAGGGACCATTTGCCCTGTCTGAGGAAATGGAACTTATTGAATTTTTTTCTCTTTATTAAATTATCATGTATGGCATAGGCAATGTTACATTTAAATAAATGAAAAACCAGTGCAAAACAATCTCAGTTGCAAATATTATACATTCCAATCTGTGCCGACTCAACTGGAGCTGCAAACATTACACATTGCTTTTAACACATCCAGTCATTGTTGGTCAACCATTACATAGCTCATTCAAACCCTGCCTTCTTTTAAACCTTGTTCCTCCTCTGCATGTACTGATCTTACATTTCCCACTTTTTCCTATGTAATTTGTTCCTACCCTGTTCAAAAAGATCCCAGTTACAGTTGTTTTACCTCTGTTACCATCTTCGCTACTTCGATAAAGTTGGTTTAGACTGATTTCCTTTTTTAGCAATTGCTTTTTAGGCAGCCATCATAATTAGACACAGTAAGGCCTTACTATGTCTAAGCCATTCTAATTCTGTATCATAACTAAAAAAAATTTCCCTAGTTACTCCAATTTGCTCAACCAGCATCTCTGACAGAGTAATCTGCAGGGAACTGCCAACTCATCCTACCCCTAGAAAATAATGTTCCCAGTTACCTCTTTCTTCCCCCATCACAACTCCAACATTTGCTGTCTACATGACGAAAAATTTTTTCAACGTCTACTTGGGGGATATAAAATACCTATGTAAACATTTAGAGGAAAAAAATCCTAAATCTTCTAGATTTTGTTGCATGTTTGGGAGACATACATATTCCCCCATTGTTTCTTTGTGAATTGCTCATCTAATCTCTTTCCAATCCTTCCTAACCTCCACTAATTGATATGCTCTACTAATTACTTTCTTATTGGCAACTTCTGTTCTAGATTATACTAAAAATTCTACCAGTGCTGGTCTTTCATTTAGAACTCCTTATTTCTCTTTGCCTATACTCAAATAGCAATCTTTGATATGTAAGGCATTCTCTAGCCTGCAGTCCAAATAAGTTCTTGACGTCTTTCCAATCTATTAACTTTCCATCTGTAGTTATTTGCTCCCAATAAGTTGGTTCCTTTGCCAGTTTTCTCCAATATACTCCCACCCCCCTCTTGGCTATTATCTGTATCCCTAATTGCAATCATCCCTATTGGCAGAATCTCCTTTCTCCATTCCCGTGTTTGCTTTGCTCTCAGAAGACTTTCTGCTACTTTATGAATATAATATTCTGTAGGATTATTGTTCTCTTTAAAGGTCTGCGTCCAAAATCCAAGTCTCTCCTGGTTACCTGAACTTCCTACTTTTACTGTTTTTTGCTTGTGCTATATATGGGAGCCTTAGCTATGTTGCTCTGAAATACCCCTTCAACTCAGATAATCCCAATCCACCCTGTTCTATTGAAAGAATAAGGGATACCACTTGACTCTTGCAGTCTTCCCCTGCCAGATAAAATCCTTCAACTCTATTAGTTGCTTCCACAGCTTCTCTTCTGGTTGATAAAAATATGCCTGACCAGTGTATAAGACTAAAGGGACTAAAACATTTTAACTGCTTGTATCTTACTATCAGTACCATATAACAGCGCTTCTAGTTTTTCAGTTTTTGTATTTTCTTTTGTTTAGTCTCTTCCCACATATCCTTAGCTGCCACACCAGTATTACTTTTAATCCATACTTTATTTTATCATGTCCCCATAAATATGGATATTGCTGAACGAATTCATATGTGGGTACATAATTTACTGCTAATGCTTTTGTTTTAGCTTTATTCATTTTGTATTCCACAAAGGTTTGAAATTGTCACAATATGTTCCAAAGCACTGTAATGTCCCTTTCTGGTTTTGTCGGTTATAAAATAATGTCATCTGCAAACAGAGCCAGCTTGACTACCATTCCAATTATATCCTTGAATTTCTGAGTCTCTTAGTTTCTTTGTCAATGGTTCTAAATATAATGTAAATAAAGGGGAGAGAGGGCACCCCTGCCTGGTTCCTCTGCTCAAGCAGAGATCAGAGAGGACCCCTTCCACTTTAGTATTTGCCTCTGATCCTTCATATATCCTCCTAATGCTTCCATTGCTCTTCTTATAAAATCCCAGCTTAACTCTGTCAGATGCTTTCTCTGCATAAAGACCCACCAGCAAAAGTGGTATTTTTCTTTCACTTCTGCTTCCCTCTGGATCATCACTGTTCTCTGTATCTTGTCAAACATTTGCCTCCCCTCCAAAAGACCACACTGATCCATATCTACCAATTTTGGCACCACTTTTGCCATTCATTTAGCCACTATAGACAAACACTTTATAATCATGATTTACTATTGAAATGGGCCTGTATGAAGCTGGATCTGATGGATCTTTACCATCTTTAGGCATTAGAGCTCCTACTGCTTTCTTTCAGAATGTTGGTACTTTTCCTCCTAAAATACTGCTAAACAAAACCTTCCAGATATTTATTAGTTTTTTCCCCTCCTGGCTTCCAAACTTCCACAGGAATACCATCTATTCCTGGGGACTTTCCTGTAGATTAGTTATACATCAACATTTTTATCTCCTCTCTTCCTATTCTAACTGTTAGGAATTGAGCCTCCTCTCCCTATAGCCTTGGGACATTTAATTCATCCATACACATTTCCATTTGTACCTTTTCTTGACTTCCACATCTCCCTGCTTTATACAGACTGTGACGTCCCCACTATGGGCTAGTAGTTAAGGCACCTGAATCCTTACCACTGGCACTGATGAGGGATGTTCACTTGGAACAAAAATGGATACACCCAGTATTTCCAGATGCAGCTATCTGCATCAAGCACAGTTTCTCTTAATAGCACACAGGAAACACACAAGGTCTGGGGTCTGGGTTTCTCTGTCTCCCTCCAAGTCCCCAGTCCGACACCTCTCTGGCACAGCTATAGAGAAATGAGACCTCAGTTGTGTGTCCATGCCAAGTTCTCCACCACTCTCTATGTGAAACCAGTGATTTGTGCTTCTGCTCCAAGCAGCTGACACACACGCACACACACGCACACAGGAACGGAGGGCACAGATGTACTAGCTGTGCCCCTTCTGTCCAGGGTATAGGGTAGTTTCACCACCATAAGACACTCCAAAGCCAGCTACTCTGAGACTCTTGCAAGGGTACCCAATTATATTGAGTGAAATTAATATTAATAGAAATTATAGTGTTTGGCCAATGCGCTAAAATATTCTGTAAATGACCAGCCACAATGAAACTTTTAAATACTTTTAATAATAAATAATAAAAGAATGTGAAAATACTAAATATCGATATGCAATCACAGGAAATATTAAAAATAACACTGGTGGACAGGACAGGTTCACACAGTTACAGAAAACTATACTTGGCTAATCTCACTATATTTTCTTGACTGATCTAAAAATAGTTATTCCTTGGTTACTTACTAGAGCAAGGCAAGATGAAGTTGGTGAGAGATCCTTATTTGTAAAGTTACAAAAACAGAGAGAGCCCCGAGACTTCAGTTAAACCAAATATTAAACATTATTTTTAGTGACCGATTACAGAATGACATACACATACATCTGGTCACTGACTTATGGTTCCCATGCTTCCCCCTTGGCTAAATGCTATCAGAATTTAGCACACGTCAATAATGCACACACAGAGCATTGGTAAGATATGTTGCAGCTCCTGGAAGTAACTATTCAAACCTCCACCCTTCCAGAGTAGCTCTTAGTTCACACCAATGACAATGCAGAAAGCTTCCTAGTACATATTTTTAGTCTCGGGCTGCATTGAGCACTGTAAGATACAATCTTTATGGCCTAACACAGGTAATTTAATATCAAACTATTTTCAAAGTTTGACATTAACCTCATCTCTTCCAGTATCCTCTGTTAAAACCTATACATTGAAACAGTTACAATAATACATGTATATTTCTTTTTCTGTCCAGCAGGGCACACTGTTGGTACATTTTTAACACATGCAACTTTACTAACACATTTTTTTCAACACACACATTTGTAAAAATCAGATATACAAATGACATACAACTCTTTAATAAATTTCAGCTAGCTGTGCTAGCATGCGTTCCACGTCCACTGCCCTATTTCTCCTGGCATAGCTGGTAATACTTACATTGCCACAAACATTTTCATAGAATTTCTGAAATATTTCTAATACCTCGACAGGATCTCATTACCTTCCCTGTTACAAACTTTCAACTTGGTGAAGCACTTTCTGAAAAACAGTTGCTTAACAGTAATCTTTCTAAGTCATGCATTTTATTGAGGTAATACCTTTCTGTTTAGCATTCTGTAGTTCCTGCCCTTTTTGTTCTGTGAAATTCCCCCCATTTTGCAATACTTAAAAATGATTTAGCGGGACTGAAATATTAATTTCTTAACCATATCTCCCTTGGGACTGAAATATTAATTTCTTAACCATATCTCCCTTTCTTTCATTTCCACCCCATTTTTAAATTCTACTTTAATTTTATCCCACTCCCTAGCTAAATTTTCAGAAGTTTATATCTTCTCTAAGGGCTCCAGAATAATTTCTACTACCCATTCCTTAAACTCCCCTGTTTACAATAGATAGGTGGAAAAGCACCAGGGTTTCATTTTTTATTTCATTACCTTGTGTTTTTATTTTAGTTACTATTGGTGCATAACCTGTAATAGTAATGGAGTGTATATCAAGACCTTCAATTAAATGCACATGTCCCTGTGAAATGTAAATTCTATCTAACCTAGCCTAGCCCAGTTTTTTGTATCTTGGGAAATATGCAAATTCACAACGAATTCCTAGTACTGAATTCACATCTTCCATGCCAAATATTTTCATAAATGTCTTTAAAAATTCACCCTCCTTTCTTATATTTCCCTTTCTGAGCCCCTCAGACACATCTGCACTGTTGCAAATCAGATTTCAGTCCCACCTACCAGTAATATTGCTTGCTGAAAGCAGATTACTTCCAGAATTTCCTTTAGCTTCATTACAGCAGTTTTCGGTGGACTATAAATACATACTAGTGTAAACGTCTTCCCTTGCCAGTAGCCCCTTAGTACTACAAATCTACCATTATTGTCATCTTTATTACTATTGGAGCTCCTCTTGCAATTAATAAGTGCTCATCTCTTCATTTGCCCCAGGTATTCGGCAAAATAACCATCCTGAAAACCTTTCTTTATCAACTTCACATGTTCAGTTCTTTCCAACTGTCTCTCCTGTAGCATAGCTATTTGCACTCGACATTTTTAATATAAATTAACTACTCTCTCTTTTTGTATTTATCTGTGAGACCACTAACATTTAAAAAGACATTATAGAAAAACATTTTTGAAGAATTATTCCTACTTTTATGTAGAACAGCTTTTTTGTTAAATGCCTAATTCCAGCTTTTGTGTTATATGCATGTACTGTTTTGGCAGGTTAATCTTTTATATAATTGTTTCTTGTCATCTCCATTTGATCTTATACCACATCTTGCAGAATTTTTTGTTTTACTGAACATCCAAAAATAAAAATACACACGCACCCAATACCCCCTAAAACCTACTAACTTAATAACACACAAAATTATCTATATCTTCAAATATTGAAGTTTTACCCTCCTAACAGGAGCACAAGTTCCAAACTGACAGCCACACACAGATTCAAGCTAAACAGAAAGAAAGATTATCCATGTTAAGTCACATGGTACAGCCTGTGATTCTTTTAAGTGCTGTCTGGTTTTGCTTGAGCTTTATAGCTCTCCCAACTGGGAAAACACCTGAATGCCTTCAGAAAACATTTTCTCCAAGCCATTTCTCTATCAGATTGTCTGCTAGTGACATGAAAACCTGACACATGACTGTTTACTAGAAAAGACCTTACAATATTCTTTTTTATTCACTTACTTTCTATTAAAACAGGTTACTATATAAAAGCTAATGGCCTTAACCCAGTCATTTCCCTATGCAAGAATGAGAAAAAAGCACACTCATTTTTCTTTTATCGTGTTCTTTTAACCAGATCCTTTTTTTTTTTTTTTTTTTTTACAATGTAGTGCCTACATTTCTTAAAACTGAAAAAGGAGAGAGAGACAAGAGAAACAAAATGAATAAACAGAAGCACTTATTTACATTAGTATCCCCATTACACTTAAAAATAACTGAAAAGACTACTTTATAACGTGGAAAAAAAATCACGCAGCCCTTAAGTAATACTGTTAAGAAAAAAATTAGTTTTACATGCAGTTGACTCTCTCCCTCCTCTTCCCTAGTTTTACATGCAGTTAACTCTCTCCCTCCTCTTCCCCTCTCCTAAGTATTTTTTTCTGAACATTAATGATATAAAAGTAGGGCATTTGCTTATTTATTTATTGACATTTGTTGACCTGGGAAGTCCGACTGGGTCAGGAAAGTACAGTTGTGTATACTTACCATAAATGTAGATGTGGAGTGTATTCACTGTTGCAGTCCTCACATATGGGTTACCCGGCTCCCGGTAGCCCTCAGTCGACCCGAATACCACAGTCCTTGGTATACATCTGCTGACGCCGGTTGTAAAACTGATGTCAGTATGTCAAGTATAAAGGGAGGCAGCCAACGCCATTTCCTCAGTTTTTCTTGCCTTAACTATTAGGAGCCCCCAAAAGAAGGCTAATCCAAGAATGATAGCACCCTGGACACGTCATACAAAAAATAAAAATCCATAGTCTTTGCCTTAAGAAAAAAGGGGGAAAGGAGGGTGGGAAACCAGGACTGCAACAGTGAATACACTCGAACATCTACATTTATGGTAAGTGTACACAAATGTACTATGTTCTTTGTGTTTCACTGTTGCAGTCCTCACATATGGGTTGATTCCCAAAGCCCAGCAAGAAGACAAAGGGGGAGGAAGGATCACAGATTAAAGGTTGGTAAGGAGTCCCTGCAAAACTGCAGAGGCAAAACCAGCCCTGGATTTAGAAAACAAAGGTAGACTGTAATGCTTTGTGAAACTACGGACAGAAGACCAAGTAGCTGCTTCTAGAATGTCCTTAGTAGGCACACCTCTCAGAAAGGCTGCAGAGGTAGAAGCTGCTCTAGTAGAATGGGTCCCAATACCCTGAGGGAGAACCTTTCCATGCTGCAGGTAACAAAAGTGAATAAAATGAGCAATCCATTTGGAGATGGTTTGTTTTGAAATAGCTTTACCCTGAGCCCCAGGAGCAAAACTAACCAATAACTGGTTCAGATTTTCGAAAGGATTTAGTCCCAAGTAAGATCTCAGCTGTCTATGCACATCAAGAGAGTGCAGAATCCTTTCCCCTTTATTTTGAGGATTGTTGAAAAATGTAGGCAGGTGAATAGACTGGTTAAACTGGAAACTACCTTAGGCATGAAGGATAGATTGGTTCTCAGAGAAACCCGATCTGAGTGAAAAATAATGAAAGGTTCTACTGCCATTAAGGCTTACAGCTCAGATACCCTTCTAGCTGAAGTAATGGCTAAAAAGAAAGCAGTCTTCCAGGATAGAAACTTCAAATCTGCACAGGCAGCTGGTTCAAAGGGAGGCAGAGTAAGTTTTTCCAGGACATAATTAAGATCCCAAGCAGGAGTAGGAGCTCTTCTGGCAGGTCTAAGATTACTTACTCAGGAACGGTTTCATCATGGGGTAAGAAAAAATGGGTTGCTCAGAAGAACAATGAGCCGAAATTGCTGAAGCGTGAATTTTGATTGAAGAAAAAGAAAGTTCACCATTAAGCAATCCTGCTAGGTAGTAAAGAATGAGTGAAAGAGAAGGATGAGAAGAATCTTCTCCTTTAGCTAGAATCCAAGAGCAAAATCTCTTCCATTGATCTGCATAGGATGTTCTTGTGCTAGGCCTCCTGGCCTCATGAAGAACTTCAACCACCTGTTGGGAAAGATTTAAGGTATTAGCCAGGCAGTTAAATACAGAGTTTGAAGATGAGAATGAAGGAACTTTCCCCCTCCCTGAACCAACAGATCTGGTACCAGAGGAAGATGCCAAGGCTGAGCCTGGGAAAGACTGCGAAAGAGGGGATACCAATGCTGCCTGGGCCAATCTGGAGCTATCAGAATAGCCTTTGGTTTTTCATCCCTTATCTTTAGCAGCACTCTGGGAAGGAGAGGCAGAGGAGGGAATGCATAAACTGAGAGATGTGTCCATGGGAAGGACAACACATCCATCCTCCAAGCTTTGTTGTGAAACTCCCTGGTGCAGAAGGTTGGAAGGAGATGACTGGTGTGAGAGGAGAAAATATCTACTTGTGAGGTGCCCCAATGATGAGTGATGCGATGGAAAATGTTCCTGTTAAGTTGCCACTCGAGAGGATACAGAACAGGTCTTCTCAAATGATCCGCCAAGGAGTTTAGCCTCCCTGGAAGATAGTGGGCTATTAGATGTAAACCCATGGATGCTGCTATGGACTATAGACTCACGCTTTGTCTGCACAAGGGGTAAGAGTGAGTCCCCCCCTGCTTGTTGATGTACCACATGACTGTGGTATTGTCTGTCCTGATTAGGAGAGTCCCAGGGTAGAGTAGGTCCTTGAAAGCCAGCAAGGCCTGCTGCACTGCCATCAATTCTTTTAAGTTTATGTGCAGATGAATCTGCTGGATGCTCCAAGTCCCCAGTATGCCCCTGCCCTCCAGATGAGCCCCCCCCATGCAACATCTGAGGCATCTGTGGTGACAGTCTGGCTGACAGGCGGTGGACAGAAAGGCAGACCCTTGTTCTGAGAACAGGCTGTTGCCCACCAGAGGAACTCCATTTGTTGACAGGGAATCAGGGGAAGAATCAAGTCCAAGTCCTGTGTGTGACACGAAAAGGTTCTTGAGGTACCATCGAAGTTCTCATATGCAGCCTTGCATATGGGATCATCACAATACATGAAGCTATGTACCCCAGTGCTTGCAGGAATTGCCTTGCAGACAGCTGGTTCATGCTTGCCAAGTTCATGAAGTAAGCGGAAAGATCTTCTTGCTTCTGTTCAGGGAGGAATATCATCTGGGTGGCTGTATTCAGACTCGCTTCCAGGAAAATAATCTCCCTTGAAGGAACCAACTTTGACTTCTTTTCGTTGAGAGTGCAACCCAAAGAGGTGAGAGTGTTCTTCATGAAATCTAAATCCTTTTCTAATTGTTCTGGGGAGTTTGCTTGAATGAGACAGTCGTCCAGATGAGGATAAATTTGAATGTTTCTCTGCCTGCAAAAAGCAACGGCTGGAGCCAGGCACTTTGTAAAACCTCTGGGAGCAGCAGATAAGCCAAAGGGCAATGCAGAGAATTGAAAGTATTGCTCCCCACCCCCGAAGCGAAGGAACTGCCTGCAACTTTCCCTTACTGGGATGTGCAGATAAGCCTCCTTGAGATCCAAAGTTACATCCATGAATCCTTGCCCAGCATTGGTAGCAATTGTTGAAGGGTGAGCATTTTGACTTTGGAAATCACCAGAAAAGTGCTTAGAATAGACAGATCCAGAATAGGGTGCCAGGTGCCCCCAATTCTTGTGTACCAGAAAAAGCCTTGAATAAAAACCTAAGCTTGCCTGATTTGCAGGAACTGGTTCTATGGCCCCCATAGTGAGTAGGGAAGAAATTTGAGTTTCTACCTCTGCCTTGAGAGTTTTGGGTATGTCTGGGTACCCTTTTAAAATAGGGAAGGTGTGAAAGTAAAACTTGTAACCTTGGTTTACTATATTGAGCACCCATTTGTCGCCTGTAGACCACACCTCTGCAGACCTGGCTAACCTTCCTCCCAAAGGAAACCCAAGGTCCAGAGGTAGGCATTAGAAGGCCGGTGTCATTCATGATGCTTGTTTTGGGAAGCTGGCTTAGAACTCCCTGATTTAGCAGAAGAAGAATGCCATTGTTTAGCCCTTTGAGGGGCAGAAGCCTGCCATTTGGAAGATCTGAAACCCTTAGGGCCTACAGTGACCCTACTTGTCAGGATCAGGGAAAGACCAATTCTTGGAAGGATAATGCCTTCTAAACCGAGGAGGCTGAACCTGAAGGAAATCTTTTACAGCTTGCATAGATTTTTGCCTTATTCTCCAATTTTTTTAGTACGTCCCTCAGCTTTATTACCAAAAATATAGTCCTTGTGCAAAGGAACATCCAGCAATTTAGACTTAACAGGTTCAGAAAGAGGCTGCTCCCTGAGCCAAGCATGCCTTCTAATAACAGAACCAGTGGCTGCTGCTCTGCAGGAAGCCTCCAAAGTGTCAAAAACCACAATGAAGTAAATGCTTATTAACTAAATGAAGTGAATGCTTATTAACTAAACTGAAAGAATTCAGTAAGTCTTGTCAATCTTTGTTTTCTGTCATGGAGGGAATATCTCCAAGTTTAGCCTTAATAGCCTCCAACGTATGCTGCTGATACTTAATCATGCGAAAAAAACAATTCACGGATCTAATGGCAAGAGTTGAAGTACAGACTTTTTTACCCCACCTGTTCAAGGCCCTAGTTTCCTTATCAGAAGGCACAGGGTTTCTAGTAATAGTAGCCTTAACACCCTTGGGACCTTGAGAAATAATTTCTGGATCAGCAGTAGGGTTTCTGAAATGGAATTTATGAGATTCAGGAACCCTGTAATATCTATCCAGTTTTCTGGGGCAGGAGGAACAAAATTAGGAGTTAAAGAATTTTCCACGATAACATCATCCACAACTTCCAGAACTGGAGATATAGCCAGAGGCTTATGCTGTGGCAAATCTAAAAATTCCCTGATTCTTTTCTTAGACTGTGGAAAATCCTGACATTCCCGTTTGAAATGCTCCTTAAGAGTATTCAAAGTATCCGCAAAGGAAAAATCTTCTGTAGGGGAGGCAGAAGGGATAGAGTCCTCAGCATCAGAATCCTCAAAGGCAGAAAAAAGTTAAGAATTTCTTTCTTCACCAGAAGACATACTGGAAATCTCAGAATCTGAGAGACAAAACACCAGGAGATAATTCCCTAACCCTCTTTGAAAGGGGGGGTGAAAGCCCCTAATCAGGGAAAGAAGATCACCAGACATCTTTACCAACTGGGACTGAGGTACAGGAGGGAAGGCCGATGCCTGTTTGCGACTAGGTTTGCGGCTGGACGGATTATTAGCAATCCGGAGGGACTTGGGAGGCCTAGCAACTGCAGAAGTCTGAGCTAAGGTAGTCGGTCTGGTTCTGGTGTCATGTCGAAAAGAAGAGGTGTCAGAAGCCAGTGCCTGCAAAGCAGCTCCAGACCCATTTGAGGCAGTGACAGGTAGAGGATCTGTAGACGAAATAGCAGCCTGTGGCATGGAGGACTCCGTGAAGGTCTCGGCAGAGGCTTGTGGCTGAAAATCTGCAGACTGCAGGGGCTGCAAAAGTGCCTCACTGACTACCGCTGTGCTGACTACCAATTTTACCGGTGCGTCAGTAGATTTAACCCTAGGCCTGTCGTGGTCCTTGTCTTTGCGTTTCCTAGGAAGATCCGAAGTCGGGAGACCAGAAGACGCCATACTGACGAACTTAGGCCCAAACAAGTTATACAACAGGAATGGAAATCACGGTGCAAAATCAGTTTTCCACAGGCAAGACAGTTATTAACTATCTGACATTCGTTAAAGCAAGAGAAGAGGATCCCCAACGGGGTACTTATCTGAAGGCGTCTTCAATGTGGTAGTCGGAAAATGAAACGAAGGTAAACGGCCGACCGGCACTAGTGCGAATTGCATCTGCTTCGGGCTCCGCAGCAAGAAAGACTGAGGAAATGGTGTCAGCTGCCTCCCTTTATACCTGGACGTACTGACATCAGTTTTACAACCGGCATCAGCAGACGTCGTATACCAAGGACTCTGGTATTCGGGCCAACTGAGGGCTACCGGGAGCCGGGTAACCATATGTGAGGACTGCAACAGTGAAACATGAGGAAAGTACAGTTGTGTATACCTACCATAAATGTAGATGTTCGAGTGTCTTCACTGTTGCAGTCATAACTGTAGGGTACTCCTGCCGGCAGGCAGCCCGAGGTCGGCCAGCATATCAAAGTCTGGGTCCGACGCCATCTTCTCCAGCCTTTCTTGTCCCTGATGTCAGAAGCCCCCATAAAACCAAAAGGTGTCCCAAGGGAAACACAAATACACCAGAAAGGTAGTGGAAAAGAAACAAGAGGGGTCTGGAGGGAGGGAAACACCGACTGCAACAGTGAAGACACTCGAACATCTACATTTATGGTATACACAACTGTACTATGTTCTTCGTGTTTCACTGTTGCAGTCATAACTGTAGGGTAGAATCCCAAAGCTGAGAACACGGGAGGAGGTTATGAAGAAGAAGGAGCAGCTAGAAGACCCTGCAAAACAGCAGAGGCAAAGCCTGCCCTAGACTTAGAGTACAAAGGGAGGTTATAGTGCTTGGAAAAGGTATGCACAGAGCTCCAAGTGGCAGCCTCCAGAATGTCCTTAGTAGGAACTCCTCTGAGAAAGGCTGCTGAAGTGGCAGCTGCTCTAGTAGAATGAGTCCTGACAGTACCTGGAATCTGTTTTCCATAAAGAGAGTAACAATATCTTATTCCATGAGCAATCCATTTGGAAATAGTTTGCTTAGAAATAGCTTTACCTAGAGAACTGGAAGCAAATGAGATAAGCAATTGATCCGATTTTCTGAAATCTTTAGTTTTGTCCAGGTAAAAACGTAGTTGCCTGTGTACGTCCAATGAATGCAAAATCCTTTCCCCCTTATTTTGGGGTTTTGGGAAAAAGGTAGGAAGGTGAATAGTCTGATTTAGAGCCACTCTAGAAACTACCTTAGGCATAAAAGTAGGATTGGTCCTCAAGGAAACTCTGTCCTGATGGAAGATGAGGTATGGTTCCACGGCCATGAGGGCTTGCAACTCAGACACCCTTCTGGCAGAAGTCAAGGCCAACAAGATAGCTGTCTTCCAGGATAAGAACTTGATATCCGCAGAGGCAGCAGGCTCAAAAGGAGGCAAAGTAAGCTTTTCCAAGACATAGTTGAGATCCCAAGGAGGAACAGGAGGAGATCTAGGAGGTCTTAAATTCTTAGCTCCTCTCAGAAATTGTCTAACCAACTGGTGGGAAAAAATGGGAGGATCACAATTGAAATGAGCCGAAATAGCAGAAGCATGAATTTTAATGGAAGAAAAGGAAAGACCTTTAATCAAAAGGTCTGAGAGATAAAGTAAAATAGAGGGAATATCAGGTAAAAAAGGATCACAACCACGATCCTGCATCCAAATACAAAATCTTTTCCATTTAGAAGCATAAGATTTCCTTGTACTAGGACGCCTAGCTTCCAAAAGAATATCCAAAACTTGTCTAGGAAGAGAAGAAATCAATTGCCTTTGATGAGCCAAGCTGCCAGGCAGACAGTCTTGATTTGAGGGTGAAATACCTGACCCTGATGCTGGGACAGTAGAGAATGGGTCAGAGGAAGACTCCAAGGAGGTTCCAAGCAAAGGTGCAGTAGAGTTGGATACCAAAACTGACTAGGCCAATTTGGAGCTATCAAAATGATCAGTCTGGGTTTGTCCAGCTTTATCTTTAGTAATACCCGAGGCAGATGAGGAAGAGGAGGGAAGGCATATCCCGAAAGATTCCTCCAGCTGAAGGACAGGGCATCCACTTTCCAAGCCGTCTTGTGGAAGGACCTGGTGCAAAAGAGAGGCAACTGATGGTTGAGATGGGACGCAAACAGATCTGAGAACAGCCCCAAACTGCAGTTATCTTGCTGAGTAAGTTGGGGTCCAACATCCATTCGTGAGGATCCAAAATGTTTCTGCTTAGGCTGTCTAAGAGATTCTGATTTCCTGGAATGAACTGTGCCTGAAGATCCAGATTCAAATTTAGGACTGTGTCCCATAAAGTCATGGCAAGTCTGCAAAGGGGGTAAGAGTGAGAGCCCCCTTGCTTGTTTATGTACCACATGACTGTGGTATTGTCTGTTCGAATTAGCAGAGGTCCTGGCTTTAAAAGAGTCTGGAAGGCTAGAAGAGCATTTTGGACTGCCAACATTTCTTTCAAGTTGATGTGCCATTGAAGGTGTTTGTTTGTCCAAGAGCCCTGTTGGCATTTGTCTAGAAAATGAGCTCCCCAAGCATAATCCGAGGCGTCCGTGGTTATGATCAGAGTAGGTTGAGGAAGACGAAAGGGCTTCCCTTCGTTCAAAACACACGCCCTGGACCACCAAAGGAATTCCTTCTGGAGGCAGGGAATCAGTGGAATCATTGTATCCAGACTGTGGCAATGCTGAGACCATACACTCTTTAGGTACCATTGAAGTTTCCTCATGTGAAGCCTTGCATTTGGAATCAACAGGATGCAAGAGGCCATGTAGCCCAAAGCCTGCAGGAATTTCCTTGCAGTGAGCTGAGTCAAGGTTGCCAAGGTCTTGAAGATTGAAGCCAGCTGTAACTGTTTTTCTGGAGTAAGAAAGGCCATCTGTAAACTTGTGTCTAGAAGAGCTCCCAAAAAGAGCATTCGTTGAGAAGGAATCAAATGTGACTTTTTTGTGTTCACTGAGAATCCCAGTAGTAGGAGAAGACGTTGAACAAAATGCAGGTGTTGAAGTAAAAGGTCTTTACTGTCTGCCTGAATTAGACAGTCGTCCAGATAGGGGTAAATCTGAATCCCTGAAGTCTGCAGTAAGCTACTACTGGAGCCAGGCATTTGGTAAAAACTCTGGGCGCAGTAGATAAGCCAAATGGCAGTACAGAGAATTGGAAGTGTCTCGAGCCTGCCTTGAATCTGAGGTACTTTCTGCATTGTTGCCTTATGGGGACATGTAAGTAAGCCTCTTTTAAGTCCAATGTTACCATCCAAGCATCTTGTGAGAGCATTGGGAGAAGTTGTTGAAGAGTAAGCATCTTGAATTTTGGAATTTCCAAAAAGGTGTTTAATATTGAGAGGTCCAGAATAGGTCTCCAGGAGTTTTGTTTTCTTGGGACCAGAAAAAGTCGAATAAAAACCTTTCCCCACCTCTAGAGGTGGAACAGGTTTCTATGGCTCTTAAGGCTAATAAAGCGTCCACTTGATTTAAGGCCTCTGTCCATTGATGTTTTGGCAGATCTGGCCAGCCGGAAGGCCTTGGCAGAGTGTGAAAGTGGAATCTGTAGCCTTTCAAAATCACGTCTAATACCCATTTGTCCTGGGTAATGAGAGTCCAATTTTAGTAAAAAAGAGAAAGTTTTCCTCCAAGAGGGGCATCCAGGGAAGGAGGACATGTAGCCCAACAGAGGGAGTCATTGGGTCTGCTTTCTTTGGGTTTGAGTTCTGTCTTCTCCCCTTCTAGGTGAAGAAGCAGTCCACTGTCTAGATCTGTAAGAGGCCTGAGCATGCGCCCGACCTCTGGAGCGTCTATATCTTCCCCCTTGAGGCCCATCAGAAGTGGGAAAAGACCAATTTTTGGAGGGCCAATTTCTAGAAAATCTAGGAGGCTGTACTTGCAAAAAGTCTTTTACAGTCTGCATAGACTTGGCTTTTTCTTCCATGTTTTTAATAACCTCCTCAGCCTTAGATCCAAATAAGACATCATGCTGAACAGGGGCATCTAGCAATTTAGCCTTAACTTGTTCAGGTAAATTCTGCTCACGAAGCCAAGCATGTCTCCTGATAATGGTACCAGAGGCAGCAGCCCTGCAGGAAGCCTCTAAGGCATCAAAACCACAATGTAAACTATGTTTGCTAACTTGTTCAGTTGCATGCAACACATCCTGTAATTCCTTGTCCTCAGCACATGCAGGAAAGGTAGAAAGCCTTTGTTTTAAAACAGATAAAAGAAACTGTTGATACTTAAACATGTGAAACTGGCAATTTAAAGCTCTAATATAAAGGGTAGCTGAAGTATAAACCTTTTTGCCCCACCTGTCCAGGGCACAAGAATCCTTTTCAGAGGGGATAGGATTCTTAGAGGAGGCGGCCTTAGCAGCCTTGGAACCCTGCAAAATAGTTTCAGGATCAGCAGAAGGGTTCTTAAATAAGAATTGATGGGAATCAGGGACCCTGTAAAATCTATCAGGCTTAGAAGGAGCAGGCGGCATGGAATCAGGATTCAAGTTAGCTTCAGAGAAGGCATCATCCACAATGTCAAGTACAGGAGGAATAGCTAAAGGCCTGTGTTGAGGGAGAAGAAGAAATTCCCTAAGTCTCTTTTTGGAAGCAGAATAATCCTGACCTTCCCAATGAAAATGCTCCCTCATCTCATGCAAGGTTTCCCCAAAAGAGAAATCTTCAGGGGGAGAGGCAGAGGGAACAGAATCCTCTGCATCCAAATCCTCATAAGGAGGAAAAGAATAATCCTGATCAGAGGAAGAAACTGAAGATACAGAAGCCTGATCAGAGGAATCATAAGGGATATCCTGTCTAGGCCTTTTCTCAGGAGGAGAGTGAGAGCCCCTAATCATTGTCAATAAATCCTCAGCCATCCGTAGTAATTGCTTCCGAGTCTTAGGAGCTGAATCCGAAGAAGCTTGAGCAGAAAGTCTGGGTTTAACAGGAGTCTTTGACTTAGCCTTTGTCTTTGTGGAAACAGTAATATGTGAAGGCCTGAAGACCCCCTCAGAAGCCGGTACCTGCACAGCGGTTCCGGACCCATCTGAAGGAGCGACGTCCGAAGGTCCTGCAGCAGACAAATTACTAGGCCTAGATGGCTCCCCATGGGAGTCCGTGTCGGCCATCGGTTCTGAAGAGGCGGACGACAGGGGCTGCAAAAGCGCCTCACTGACTACCGCCGAACCCGAAGCTGTCTCCGGCTGCAAAGTATCCTGCTTGGACCTCGGAGGCCTGTCCTTGTCTTTGCGTTTCTTCTGTATTCCGGTAGTCGGTAAAGTATCCGACGACATCCTATAATTAAATCGTCTACCGAAGTAATTCAAGGCCCAATCGTACCTACGCTTGATAGTGCGAGAATTAAACCTGGCACAGAACCGACAGCAAGAAAAGTCATGGTCAGGGCCTAAGCAAGGAAGACAGTAAGAGTGGAAATCTTTATGAGGTATTTGTTTTCCACACGCTACACAATTATTAACTTTTTCTGACATCGGAGGAGCAAGAAAAAGGTTTCCCCAACGGGGTACTTAGCTTTGAGAAGAGAAGTAGAAAACTTCGGACCGACGACAATTACACCACGTTGTCTTGAAAACGCCAACCAACAACTAGCGAACTGCTTTGCACCGCACGGCAAGAAAGACTGGAGAAGATGGCGTCGGCTGTCAGCTTTATACCCATGCGTTCTGACGTCAGGGTTCTTGCTGATGCAGCAGACGCCGGACCCAGACTTTGATATTCTGGCCGACCTCGGGCTGCCTGCCGGCAGGAGTACCCTACAGTTATGACTGCAACAGTGAAACACGAAGAACATAATCTCATTTTCAGCAGAGGCCCAGGGGGAAAAGCTCCACAAGACATTATATATGTACAGAATACCAAGTGTTTTACAAGAATTTACAGTACAATACTGTACAACATTACTGAGAAAAAATTATAAACTGTAGGATTACAATTTTAGAGAGAAACAGTAATTTACAAGAATTGTTTTTCTGGTATACAGTGAACTGGTTGAAAGCTAAGAAAAAGAAGTCAATAGAGGGATAGTTTTAAAGGCTAGTTAACATAAAAGGTAGGTTTAGTGGGTTAGTATGATAGTTAAGATTTAGTGTTCTGCTTTAGAGTCCCCTACAAGTTTAAAAAAGTCCGAAAAGTCCTATATTTCCAGATTTTATTTTTCTGTCCTGTTTCACAAATAAAATGATTGCTTTGTAATCACACATTTGTCAATTCCCAAGGTACTGATTTTAGTCTCCAAATGTTAATGACATGAAGTAGGGCATATGTTTTAGAGTCCCCTACAAGTTTCATCTCCAGTGCACTTTTGATTTTAGTCCACTCCTGTGCTTTTTTCCCCTCTCTCAAGCATTTTCCGTTGAAACACTGGGAAAGGTTTCACTGACCCAGTTTATCTGTGGCCTTTATTACCAGAAGAACCACCTCATTTTGTTTCACAGCTCACTTTTTGTCAGAAAGACTTCTATTTCTTCCTTAGCATGTACTTCATCAAAAAATGTTTTTGTTCCTCCAGGGAAAAATATTTTGAAGATAGCTAGGTATGGCAATTTGAATCTCATGCCTGTTTCTCATTTCCTATATAATGGAATAAATGTATTTCTTTTCTGCCTGGTGCACAATGAGTAGTCACTCTCCACAAACACTCTGCTGTCTCCCACTTTTAGTACTTTGTCCTTCCAGCACAGATTCATCAAAATCAACTCCTCCTGGTAAGATTGCATTTTTATTGTTAAAAGTTTAGGTTGTTTTCCAACAGCCAGGTTTGGAGGGTACACACAATGTGCCCTTTCAATTAACAACTCCTGTTGTGGAATACTAGTCCAGTTGCTTATTTGTGCTTTAATGAAATTAATACAGTCTGTTCTTTCCAGCTTCTCAGGTACAGCAGAAAAATGTCAAGTTTTCTCTATGTGCCCCGTCCTCTAATTCTATTATTTTTTGAAACACCTCTTCTTGGGCAGTTTCATATTCAGCCAGCCTTTTCTTCATTTCAGCCTGAGTTTTAGAATTTTATCTTCTCATCTGAGAATCTGTTTAAAGCTTCTTCCATTTTCTTTCCAGACTTTTATTGTTTGAGTTGAGATACTCCAGTGTTTCATTTATTTTAGTCAGGTCTGTATTCATTTGCTTTATACTTTCCTTTAGGTTACTGGAAGTCATGTCTAGAGTTTGCACTTCTTTTTGCTGAACAGCTACAGTACTTTTCCCAGTCAGTGTTTTTTTTTGTTACCTTTTGTAGCAGATTTTGCTTCAGGTCCTCTGTATTTCTTTTTTTCTTGAATTCTTCCTTGACCCAACAAGCCCTGAAGCATCTCTGGGAAAACAGGGCAGTTGTTCCTCAGGAGGCTGGGGAATGCCCAAAAAGGGTGGGGGGAAGAGATTTCCAAGCCATGTAACAACCCTGGTGAATTATGGAAACAACCCAGGAGTATTGGGTGTCCTTTACCCAAACAGCAAGGGACAGGGAAAGATGCAGAGAAAGAGGAATGTGATTGAGAAGAAAAGGATAGTCAGACAGCATCTGGATGGTCAGAAAAAGGAGACTTCTGAGTAGAAGGAGTTTAGGTAGTCTTAGCAGGGGGAGCCCTTCTACCAACCTTTTCACCCAGGGAGAGGGTGATATGGTCTACTAACAAAGGCAGGCTTATTAGTGTAATTTCTCTGAAACTTGCGCGCATGGAAGCAAAAATATGCTTCAACTCCTGTAAAGCCTTGCCCTTTTCTTGAAGGGACTCAACTCTACAGCAGCACCACCAAACAAATGTTTATTATCCAGAGGAGCAACCATCAGTTTAGCTTTGATATCATCAGGCAAAAGCTGAAGTCTGAGCAAAGAATACCTCCTCAAAACAGATCGAAAAGCAGAATCCCTGGATGAAGCACAAGCTGCATTTACTGGAGTAATGAGCTACTTGGGAGGATGTCACAAGCAAAGCAAGGGCAGAAGGTCTTCCCCTCAGAATCAAGGAGATCAGAAATAGACTTACAGGTTTGGCAGAGAAAAGAAAAAAAATGCATAAAGTCATATGTGTCTGACAGTTAACAACTCTAAATACCAAGGTAGCAGAATTATATACCTTCTTACCCAGTCTCTCCATGGTTCTGTTATCCTTATCAGATAGGAGCAATTTAGTGGAAGGCAACAATTTGCAAGGCTTTTCAGAAGCCACAGACACCAATCAGCAGAAGGACACGCAGAGGACTTGCAGTCCTCAGGTACTTTATAAAACCCATCATTTTTTGGGAGCAAGGGGATGATAGTCAAGAGATTGATAAGCAGTAGAAAAGGCAAAGTACAGTTTTGTACCTACCATAAATGTAGATGTCCGATAGGTATGCATCTGCAGTCATAACATATGGGTTGTCCTGCCTCAGGCAGCCCTTCGGTCGGCCGGATTCCAAAGTCTGGGTCTGGCCTCAGCTGATGTCGCACTTCACCCGACGTCATAGCTCCTGGGGTATAAAGGCATCAGCCGACGCCATTTTCCTCTGTTTCTTGCCCCAGATGCCAGGTGCCCTCTAGGAAGGCTAAATTTGCATAAAAGTAGAAAATTCCAAACAGTAGAAATCAAAAAGTATATATACATATATACATACAAACAAATACACCATAATGGATTCCCCCAGCTAGCTAAGAGAGGGGTAAGTACCCTAGGAATACCACAGAGGGGAAGGAGGGTGGGTAATCCTGACTGCAGATGCATACCTATCGGACATGTACATTTATGGTAGGTACAAAACTGTACTATGTCCCTCAAGGATGCATCTGCAGTCATAACATATGGGTAGAATACCATAGCCAAACTGGGGGGCACTAAGATAATGATGGTGTAGTTAAGATCCCTTGTAAACCTGCAGTTGCAAAACCTGCTCGGGATCTGGAGTATAAAGGAAGATTGTAATGCTTGGCAAATGTATGCACGGAGCTCCAAGTAGCAGCTTCTAAAATGTCTTTGGTAGCCACTCCTCATAGGAAAGCTGTAGTGGTGGCTGTGGCTCTTGTGGAGTGAGGCCTGATATTTTCAGGAGCTGTCTTTCCATGAAATGAGTAGCAGAATCGAATGCAATTTCCTATCCATTTTGAGATTGCCTGTTTTGAAATTGCTTTTCCTTGCACTCCTGTTGCATATGCTACCAGAAGCTGGTCAGTTTTTCTGCTGGCCTTAGTTCTGTCCAGATAGTAGCGCAGTTGTCTGTGTACATCCACGGTGTGTAGTAGTTTTTCCCCCCTGTTCTGTGGGTTAGGGAAGAATGTAGGTAAATGAATAGCTTGGTTCAAGGATACCCTGGATACCACCTTTGGCATAAAAGTAGGATTGGTTCTCAGAGACACTCTGTCCTGGTGAAAGATAAGGAAAGGCTGCACTGCCATTAATGCCTGTAACTCGGATACCCTTCTTGCTGAAGTGATTGCTAGCAGGAAGGCAGTTTTCCAAGATAAGAACTGTAAGTCTGCTGTTGCTGCTGGTTCAAAAGGGGGAAGTGTTAATTTTTCTAGCACAAAATTGAGATCCCATGCAGGCAGAGGTGGTTTCCTTGGAGGTTTTACATTTTTGATCCCTCTAAAAAATTGTCTGAGGAGAGGATGAGAGAAGACAGGAGGATCCATGTTGTACTCTGCTGAAATTGCTGATGCATGAATCTTAATGGAAGAATAGGACAGGCCATTGTGGAACAGTTCTGCTGAGTATTCTAGGATGTGTGCTAGGTTTGCCAGAGTGACATTTGTTCCCTTTGTTGCACTCCAAATGAGGAATCTCTTCCATTTGGCTGAATATGTTTTCCTTGTGGAGGGTCTGCGAGCCTCCAGGATAATGTCCTTAACCCTCTGAGATAAAACAGGTTGGTTTTTGTTTTATGCAATTTTCCAAGCAGTTAGCTGCAGCGTTTTTAAGTTTGGATGCAGGGTCTTGTAGTTGTTCTGCGTTAGAAGTAAAGGACATAGAGGTAGAGGCCATGAGTTTGTCCGAGACATGCTTCTCAGTAGCGGGTACCAATGCTGCCTTGGCCAGCAATGCTGCCTTGGCCAGTCTGGAGCTATCAGAATTACCTTTGGCTGTTCCTCTCTGATCTTCAGTAGAACTTTGTACATCAATGGGAGAGGTGGGAAGGCATACACTGTCAGGGCCTTCCAGCTGAAAGAGAGGGAGTCCACCCTCCAGGCTTGTGGGTGGTATACTCTTGAGCAGAATTTCTTCAGTTGGTGGTTGAGTGGGGAGGCGAACAGGTCTATCTCTGGCATTCCCCATTTCTTTGTTATGGTTTTGAAGATGTCTGGATGCAGCATCCATTCGTGAGCATCCGTGGTAGTTCTGCTTAAGCTGTCTGCTAGTGAATTCTCTTTTCCTGGTACGAATCTGGCCTGCAGTTGGATGTTGAGATTCAGGCCTAAGTTCCACAGGTCCATTGCCATCTGGCATAGAGAGTATGAATGTGTGCCTCCCTGTTTGTTGATGTACCACATGACTGTGGTATTGTCCGTCCTTATCAGCAGGTGTCCTTGCTGGAGGAATGATTTGAATGCCTCGATTGCATGCTTCACTGCCAGCATCTCCTTTAGATTTATGTGTAGATTCAGCTGGTCTTGGGACCATAGGCCTTGGATACACTTGTCTTCCATGTGTGCCCCCCAGCCTAGGTCTGAGGGTTCCGTGGTGATGGTCTGCCTTGGATGTGGTTTGTGGAAAGGCAATCCTCTGTTGATCTGGCAGGCCTGAGCCCACCACAGGAATTCTTTTTTCAGGCATGGAATGATTGGTATCAGGGCTTCTAGACTGTGTCTGTGTTGAGACCATGCATTCCTTAGGTACCATTGTAATTTTCTCATATGCAGCCTGGCATGTGGGATCAAGATTATGCAGGATGCCATGTAACCCAGGGCCTGCAGGACTTTCCTTGCAGTAAGCTGAGTTTGTCTTGTTAATGCCATGAAGTAGACTGGTAGTTGCTTTTGTTTTTCTTCTGTGAGAAAAGCCATCTGAGTTATTGTGTTCCAGTTCTGCACCCAAAAATGTTATCCTTTGGGATGGCACTAGTCTTGACTTTTGTATGTTGACTGTGTATCCCAAGGCTTGCAGCAGTTGTATGACATAGGCCAAATCCTTTATTATTTTTGTCTTGTTGTCCGCTTGTATTAGGCAGTCGTCCAGGTATGGGTAGATTTGAATTCCCTGAAGCCTGCAATGTGCAATTACGGATGCCAGGCATTTCGTGAATACTCTGGGCGCAGTAGATAAGCCAAAGGGCAATGCTGAGAATTGATAATGCTCTGATCCTGCAAGAAATCTGAGGTGTCTTCTGCAATCTGGTCGTATAGGGACGTGCAGGTATGCCTCCTTGAGATCTAGAGTCACCAGCCAAGACTCCTTGCCCAACATGGGAAGAAGTTGCTGTAGGGTCAGCATCTTGAATTTTGGAACAATGAGATACGTGTTCAGTGCGGACATGCCTCCTTGAGATCTAGAGTCACCAGCCAAGACTCCTTGCCCAACATGGGAAGAAGTTGCTGTAGGGTCAGCATCTTGAATTTTGGAACAATGAGATATGTGTTCAGTGCGGACAAGTCGAGAATAGGCCTCCATTGATTTTCTTTTCTTGGTACAAGGAATAGTCTGGAGTAAAATCCTTGGCCTTGTTCCATAGATGGAACCTTTTCTATTGCTCTCATCCTTAGTAAGCTGATGATTTGTTTTAGGGCCTCTGATTTCTGGCTTGGTGGAAGGTTTGGCATTCCTCTCTTTTTTGGTAGAGTGTGGAAGTGAAACCTGTAGCCTTTGTCTATTGTTTGTAAAGTCCATTTGTCTCCTGTAATGCAATGCCAGCTTTTTGAAAATAAAGCTAGCTTTCCGCCCAAGGGTGCTTCCAGTTGTTCCCTGGTAGGCAGAATCAGAGCCAAGTCATTGTGTCTGTCCTGTGGAAGTGGTTGCAGTCGCAGCTGTGGCGGCACTTCTCTGGTTGGCAGGTTGCCACTGACGACCCCTGTAGGCACCCCTTGATTGGCCTCTGCCTCTTGGGCGTCTATTTCTGCCTCTCTGTGCTCTGGAGGTGTCTGGAAAGGACCAATTATTTGAAGGCCAATTTCTGCTGAACCTCGGAGGTTGGACCTGCAGAAAATCCTTGACTGTTTGGACAGACTTTGCTTTTTCTTCCACTTTCTTTAGGACCTCCTGTGCAGGGGAGTCAAATAAACTTTGTTTCTCCATAGGGGCATCTAGGAGTTTAGACTTAACATGGTCTGGCAAGGATTGTTCTTTTAGCCAGGCATGCCTTCGAATCACTGCTCCAGTCATAGCTGATCTAAATGAAGCCTCCAGTGCATCATAGCCACATTTTAAGAAATGATTACTGACCTGCTGAGAGTTGTGTACCAAATCCTGAAGGGACTTATGGTCTAAAGGTTCAGGAGAGGACAGCTTTTTATTCAGCTGATCTAACAAAAATTCCTGGTACTGTATCATGTGAAATTGACAGTTTAAAGCCGTGGCAGAAAGAGTAGCGGATGTATAAACCTTTTTACCCCATCTCTCTAATGCTCTTGATTCTCTTTCAGAGGGTAGGGTTTTTTTTGGCAGAGGCAGCTGCAACACCTTTTGGGCCCTGAGAAATGGTTTCTGGGTCTGCAGCATGGGCCTTATACAAGTGGAAGTGAGAATCCGGGACCCTGTAGTATCTGTCAGGTTTGGCAGGGGCCGGGGGAAGAGAATCAGGGGCAGCACTGGCATCATTGTATGCATCATCAACAACTGATAGTACAGGTGGTATGGCTAAAGGCTTATGCTGTGGTAAGTGTAAAAAAGTCCTTAGCCTTTTCCTAGAGTCAGAAAATTCCTGACCCTGCCATTGGAAGTGTTCCCTCATTGAGTGTAGAGTTTCCCCAAATGAAAATTCTTCTGGAGGGGAGGCAGAAGGAATGGAGTCTTCTGCATCAGAATCCTCATAAGGTGAGTATGGTCCTTCCTGATGGTCAGATAAATCTGAACCATCCGAGGAATAGTCAGAGGAGAGAGGTTCAGGGGGTTCAGTCCTAGGCCTCTTTTCAGAAGGGGGTTGTGAGGCCCTGTCTGGGTGAGGTTGGGTTCCCCTGATCAGAGAAATAAGGTCCTCAGCAAGGCTGAGAATCTGAGAACTTGAGGTAGGTCTGTGAGAGGGAGCTTTTGTAGGCAAGGCCTTGAAAAGTTTAGCTGCTTTAGCCCTGGAAAAGGCCTTGATAGACATAGAAGCAGGGGGTCTAGCTGCCCCACGTGCAGGAGTAGAGATGTCCAACGGAATGGTGTCGGACAAATCTTGAGTGCCTGCTTCTTCAGTAGAAATTTCTGTAGCAGACTCAGCCGGGGCCTGTGTGGCCTCCGTAGTCGGAGGCATGCTTTCGGCCGAAGGGAGAACCGAGGTCTCGGTTTCAGCCGAAACAGAGACACTCGCGGTAAGCCTAACCGTGGTTTCAGCCGAAACCACGGGCCGCGAGTGTCGGTCCTTTTCTTTGCGTTTTTTAGCTAAATGTGTAGTCGGAGTCTCAGACGGCATTTTATATGCAAAAGCGGAGCCAAAAAACTCTTCAGCAAACTCCAACCGACGTCTAAGTGTCCGTCGGTTGAAGGAAGCACAGGCTAAACAAGCTGATACGTCGTGGTCTGGGCCTAAGCAAGGAAGGCAGTATGAGTGGAAATCCTTATGAGGTATTTGTTTCCCACAAGTTAAACAATTATTTACTTTGTCTGACATCGGCTGAGGCAAGAAAGAGTCCCCAATGGGGTACTTAGCTTTTTTAGAAGTTTTCAGTAGCTGAAATCTCTGGATCTGACCGACCGGCACTTGCGAACAGCTTCTGCTTCGGGCACCGCGCGGCAAGAAAGACTGAGGAAAATGGCGTCGGCTGATGCCTTTATACCCCAGGAGCTATGACGTCGGGTGAAGTGCGACATCAGCCGAGGCCAGACCCAGACTTTGGAATCCGGCTGACCGAAGGGCTGCCTGAGGCAGGACAACCCATATGTTATGACTGCAGATGCATCCTTGAAGGACATCCAGCAAGGCTGCAAGAACAGGAGAAACAGCAGAGGGTCTAAAAGACTCCATTTACAGAAGCTTATTGTACCTCTTCTAATCAGACACCTGACCACAATCCCATTTTAAAAAAGTCCATAATTTTGGAAACCGTATCACCAAATGAAATCTCCTCAAAAGGAGAGTTAGGACAGAGACTGTTCTTCCTCAGAACCATAATCAAGTGGCGAAGGAATAAGTCAGGGACTCCATCAGAATCAGCAGCATCCTCCTCAGAAGAATCCTGCTCCCTGGGTCTCTTAAGAGGGGTAGAAGACCAGAGAGAGCAAGAACAGAAACACTCTGTGAAGGTTTGAGAGCTAACAAGGGCATTTAAACAAGCCTTAAGTGAAATTTTGTCATTCACTCTGAGAATCTTTTCAAGCCAGCAAAATAGATTTCACTTTTACTTCTTTTTGAGTGGGATGTCAACCATGAAAAATTTGGAGGCTCTGACCCCTGATGACACTCCTACTAGTAGTCAGAACCTCTTCCCTTACTAAAATTTGAGGAACACCCCAAGATCCCTCAGTAATAACAAGCTGTGGTTTCCCCCTGTACATCCGAGTAAGATGTCCACAAACCTCGATGGACGTGTGTGGTGTCAGGTCCATGCTGGCCTCAGAAGCAGTTGTGGCAGAGGAATCCAAATGCTCCTACAGGCTTTCACCAGCCTCAAGAGACGTCCAGTGGAGGTAGTACAGAAAAGAATCCGACCCGACTTTCTTGGCCTTTTTGAGTACAGCTCATCCTCGGGCCAGGAAGATCCTTGCATGGCACCACCAATTTAAGTTGCTGGCTCTCAAGGTAAATTGCAAAGGAAGTAAGCTGACTCAGCAACGTCTTGGGAGACAAAGAACTGACAAATCTCGCAAGATGTATGGTCGTGGGAAGAACCTAAACAGAACAAACACTGCTCTTGACAATTTTTACAGGAATCTGTCTCCCACACTGGCATTTCCCCTTTCTGGATAACATGAAACCCAACAACCAGAAACAAGGCAAATGTAAGAAAATAAATCCAAAAACATCATAGAACGTAGAAACCAGCAGACAAATGAGCATTCAGACCGGCAGCAAAGAAGTTCTGAGGATGGTACATCAGAATGTCACCTTTATGCCCTATGCTGTTCACGGGAAGCATACATGTGACATACGGCGTACCATTTACAACCAAAAGGCTTTGGTATACGGGCTGAACGTCGGGCTGCACTTGGCAGGGGATCCCTACTGTAAAGAACACTGCAACAGTGATATGGAAGGACATATTATTTTACTCAAATTTGAAGAAAAAGGATCATCATAAGAAATTAATGGTTGCTACAATAAAAAGGAAGATGGGATTTAAAGCAGAACTGGGAACCTTCCTTGGTTTTCATTTATGAAAACAGCTGGAATAGGAGAAATTAAATATAAATCTATAGTTTCATAAGTATGTACTAGGCTAATGGCCCTGGCACCTTTACAAACCTAGCCACAGGATTACCCTGGCATCATGCCACCTGACCTTAGTTCCCAGTGCCCCTGTCGAGTAGAGCCACTGGAGTTATCCCCGGAGTGAATTTTCTATTTTCCATCCACTCGTCAAGATTTCTCTTGAAGAGAGTCCGCGAGGTGCTCTGCTCGACATGTATGGGAAGTCTATTCTATAGCATGGGCAGTCTCTGTGTTATGAACCTGTCCCTCCAGTACATTCTGTTGATTGTGGTAATGAGGTTGAGGTCTCTGGAGCATGTGGTGCGGAGGGATTGGGATTTCTTTACATGTAGCATTTCTAAGAGAGCTGGGTCAGACATGGCTTTGTAAGTCAAGCAGAGATAAGTAGGCAATATGAGACAGAATAGTTGGGAGTTTTTTTGAGTCTGTCCATATAAGACAAGTGTTTTAAGGCCTAGAATCCACTTTGTGAGGTACTTTTGCATCCTCTCCAGTTGTTGCAGGTGTCTAGTGAGGTACATGCCAAATGGGGCATTGTACTCTAGGATTGGCCTAATGAAGGGAGAGTAGAGGGAGACAATGACGTCTTTCTTCCTGGATGCAAAACACCATTATATTAAGAGTCAAGGGAAGACATATCTTTAATAAAGCTCATTTATTTAGTAGGAAGTCATGAGCAAAAAATCAATATGGCAAACAATTTGATAACACAAATTATACCCATGCTGCAAAGAGCTTGATAAGCATGTGAAAAGAAAAGATAAGACTTCAGATAGCATATCACAAACTAAGCTACTGAATATTATATATTACAAGTACTGTGACAATGAATTGTTAAAAAAAAGTGTGCGTGTGTGTGTGTGTATATATATATATATATATATATATATATATATATAAATAAATAAAATGGAGTACAGTATACAGACATTCACTGCCATATAAAATATTAACACAATGCTGTAGTTTACAGTGATACTGTCGATCTACTTCAATATAGAAAGAAAAGTTTGTATTTAGAAATTACATATCATTCATAACTGTTTCTAGAACGTACAGGTAGATAGAAAAAGTAAATGCCTATGACAGATGAGCATGATCCAACCATCCAACAAAAAATTATGCAACTTACTGCAGTAATTATGAAAAGCTATACATTTCCTAAGAAAAACTAGTGCTTGCAACTGTAGATCAATGTACTAAGAAAACAGTTACAGTAGAGCACAACGTACTATACGGGCCAGGAAAATGGCCAGCAGGTTGGCATACGTGTAGCAGAAGAGTACTCACAGCACTGCAACATAGCCTAACATCATGCATGTGATCTGCAATGTGGCATTAACACATGCATGCATCTTTTCAAAATGGAGGCATTACCCGAAAAAAAAACAAAAGAAAAAAAACCCACCAGTGCTAGGTGTCAAGAGATGTGAAAGATCTTGCAGAATAATTACAGAAAGGATTAAAGGGCACAAAAGTGGGGAAATGGGGACCCTACAATTATAGTTAGGAGATTCACTGCTTTCTATCACACACACATTAAATAAAACAAGAAATAAGAGAAGTTGAAGTAAAAGATGTTACTTCCTAATAAATATCCCAGTTTAGACCATCTGCTAGATGCTTTAACTTTCAGAGTTTTTAGGGTGAAGAAACTGTTGCTCTTACAATCTTCGGTAATGTAGGTGAATTGAGTAAAACAATGCTCCATTAAAAAACAGCAAATTTTTGTGGCTAACTTACAAGAAACATGAATACTTCTGTCACTGTATTACAATCACTGTAATACAAGTATAATTCTCCTGCCACTGTATTACAACTATAATACACCTGTCACTGCTCTTCAGACCTGGATCTGCAGATCTAACAAAGAGCATAAGACTACTATAGACACACTGGCAAAATGAATGCAAATTCTATATGCTGGCAATAGAACACGCCAGGATTTCTAGAAAGGTACAACTTATAGACTACCGCCCTCCCACACAAGCAGCCAGAAACACACCACTTGGTACTCTTGTGAGGTCAAAATATTGCCCCCCCCAAAATGTACTATGATACACCCATGCCTGCTGAAGCCTGATGTCAGGTAAATTAGTACCTCTCAGTGTGCAGTCAAAATGGCCAATCACAGATCCATTAGCTATTTTGCTAAAGATGTTCTGCACTTTCCCAGTGAATGCCACCTTTAGATTTTCTACATCCAGTTCGGGGTAATGTTTTAGGATTCATGACTATTTGCTGAAGGATTATTCTTTGACTGACAAATCAACAAACATCAATGAAAGACTCTTTCACTGAGCACTTTTTTTTGCAGGAGGACAAGACACCCTCCCTTGCACCCACCCTAACTTATACATACAAACTCTACTAACAGTGAAGAAAGTGGACCACCAAATGTTCAGTGAAAGTCCTGCTATTAGTCAATTAATCAGCACTTGACAGACACCATGTCTTACAGAGAGGGGATACATGTGACTAGACAGAACAGTGTCCACCAAAGCTTTTTCCGAATGACATACACATCATCTTCCAAATGATGCAGCAACTTTGAACTTCAACTGCTATTAAAGTTTAAGGTCACTGAGCAGCAGGATCTACAGGCCTTCTCCTAACAATCTCCAGAATATGGGCCATCCATGGCAGTGCCTGAGCAAGGTTGTGCTTGGTCATCTTGCCTTAGCACTGCACACCTGCAGAGCAAAACTGCCACACAAGTGATGCAAATGAAAAATGAAACAGTTCATACTTAACATTACACTGAAGTTTAGGTCCATTACATCTTTAACTCCTGTGGTATGTGACTACCTTGTGAAATATTAATTTGTCATAAAGGTTTAAAAAAAGTTTACTTTTATTACAGCAGCAATGTTTAAACAACACATGCATGGAAACACAAGTGATTTCCTAACCAAATTTCAGCAGAGCACTGCGTCAAACAGGTTATAACACGCAGCACATTAATACAAATTGAAATAACCAGTTACACAAGTTTGTTTTGTTAAAACCCTAGCACTTCAATTCTGTGATGGCAGTAGCCACCTCTAAATATCAACCCCATCTGTTACTTTATTTGTCATCAAGAATCTTGGGACAGTAATTAAGAGCCTCTTCAACTGCTAAAACAGTCAGTGGTAGCTTATCACAAATGCCTTTAAAACAGCAATTATAATGTTCTACTGTTTACAATAATACACCTACAGTTTCAGCACTCAAGTTCAAGTTTCACAATATTTTTTTTACAAGTGCATTAGCCTTTTATAATGGAAAATATTCTTACAGACAGATTATTGTTGCTGTTTAGTATTTTAGTCCAAGTTGAATTTTTTTTCACACCAGGACCACCTGTCAAAAACCATTTCTTTACGTTCTTGCAAATTCATATTCATTACTTCAGAAATGCTGTCCCACATTGGCCTCTGCAACCCCCTTCTTTTGCTTTTGTGTTTTCTTCAGTGATTCCGGTCTTTGTATTACATGTCACAGCATTTGAATTTTTGTTTTATCATCAGCTCTTGCAATGAACAATCTTGATTTATTTTCTTAAGCAGTGAATGAGTGTAGAGAACATCCATAGATGTCTGCTTGCAAGACTGCACACCCATTGCTCAAGGGACAGCTAGGGCATACAAACAGTGTCTGAGATTAGGAGACGACATCACTCAGAATTGCCTCCATCTCCGCTCCACTCCCCAAAACATGGATAATTGAGCTGTCGGATGTGACTTCCCCCTCCAACTGCTCCACCGATGGTCATCCCAGGTTTTTGACACTGGCTTATGTGGCAGATTGCAGTCTATGGGGGTGGGCCAGGGGGAGTAGGAAAGGCAACATCCCTAGCCGACAGTTATCCTAGGCAAAAAGCTGGGGGGGGGGGGGGGCAAGTCAAAAATAAATAAAAGTTTACCTAGAGTTGGTAGTAAAAAGATAGTCAGAACATTAGAAGGCATTTTGGATTTGAAACTGCTACAACAGGCATCCAGTTTTATGGTTTTCAAATTGCTGCAATATAGTGTTTTGGCATACTGATAGGTTTCAGATGTGCTGTAGTGGGGCTGTTGGGTGTTCCTTGCATTGGAACAAAAACAGCATGGCTGTAGGTAGTCTATTTTTTACCAAGGCATCACGTATAATGTTAATAAGTAGTTTGCCTAGTTCTTTTTCCTTTAACAGTTGTCAAAAATCCAGGTACTCAGCACTATCTGAAAGGAAATTTCACTTCGCTCTAGAAAGTCTCACTATTCCCTTACATTCAGCACAAATAAAGCAAGTTACTGAATACAACTCCCCCTTCATCATTTACCTCACTAGATAAAAATAAAATGACTAGAAAAACCTCTGTTTTCTAACAAAGATCACAAACTTAAAAACCCTGCACTACCAAGAGAGGTTGATGGCACTGTGCCAGCACTTACTACCTTACAGACTCTTGAGGGAGAGCTATGCCTTGCCTTCTGTGCCATTAGGACAGGGATGCCAGAGATATCCTGCATTTCCAGAAGTCCTATGGCTCTGCAACCACTAAAACACGAGACCTAAATCCTCACCAGCAGTTAAATACAACATGTGAAGCCTAGATGATACGTACTTATAAATTCACAGTGGGAATGACCAACTTAGCCCTTCTTGCGAAAGGGGGTACACTGAGGGTGGATGCTGGCAATGTATAATGGTCATGAAACACAGCTGGGTTGCAATTCTTATGATTCCTAAGACATTGTTAAAAAAAAAAAAAAAAAAGGGGGGGGGGGGTTGCAGGGGTTGATGTGACAGTCTGTTGGGGTGTGCGAGTCCGTGGAATAAGGGGATGAAGAAAATTCATGGAGGTTGTCATTTTAAAAGGGGACTTGGAGGGAGTTGCTGTTTTGCCACTGCTTCCAGAAGTTTCCATGTTATAAGCACATATGCGATGGGAAATCATTCAAGTGCTATTTTCTCTCTTTGGTGAACAAGCCATACGTCTACAGACTTTGTCAAATGCAGCCCACATCGTACTTCTCTTTCAGATGAAGTTTAAGTGATTGCTTTACTGCAGCCATTTCTTAGAAGTTAATTTCAGTGCTGGAATAAGTGCACCCCTAACCCACTGAAACTTCGGCTTAGTTGGTCAGTATTAAGTTCTTAGCAAATTAATGTTTTTATTTCAACTTTGTATTTTATGGAAATGCTCTGCAAAGAAAGGTAGGAGGTCCAGACATCATCTTCGGTATTTAAACCGTGAAATACTTTCCACATTACTACAGGCAGGAGCTGAATTCAAAAAGCTTTTGTACATTTTAAGTCAATACTGAGGCCTCTCTGAACAAAATATTTCAAGACCGCTGGTTAGGATTTGGTTAGTGAGCAGTGGTGAATGGTTGGAAAACCAGATGTAATGACATCAGCATAAAGCAGGGTCTGTATACTGGGAAGGGAAAAGAAAACGCACAATGAAAAGCAGGTCCCAAGACAGAGCCCTGTGGAATGTCTCTACCCAGCGACACTAGTTAGGACAGTGATAGCTCTGCCTGTACTATGAGCGACCTATGACATAACAGTGACCCAACAACATTAGTGACTGCTAAACCAGCTTAGTGCTGTATGACCAAGGCTGCAGTATGCCAAGCTTTGGATGCACAGCTGACCTGAAGGCCTCGGTAAGGTCCGTGAACACAACAGACAGCTGTGCCATTCTGCCATTCTATTACAGTTGTTAGTAGACAGCTATGCTACAATCCTTCAGAATGCCATGCTAGCAATTGAAGACATATTTCCAGCCCTTCCAGGAAAAACTCAACTTGCCTGTGATTCAGGTTTTTGAAGGAGAATGATTACTGCTGGCACTCTTCAGAGTTCTACATAGGAACTGTAGGTTAAAGAAAGATTTCCTGAGGTCTGAGGTAGTGTTGACGGCTTTATCATGGCACATTTGGTTTAAGCCAGTTTGGTTGGAACTGGGGAATAAAGGACAAATTCATAGTTTTCCTAAAGTTTATCAACCTTGGGGTCTGTTACATTAGTTAGGGGTACACGTGGATAGACCTCTGCATGGAGATATATTTACTCATTTGGTCTCCTGGCTGCAACAAAACAGCCTTTGACCTAATGAACTTCAGTGAAATCTATTACATCACAAAACTTAACATTGGAAATATCAGTTCAAATCAGTAATTCCCCAAGTCAAGAATACATTTTTGCAAGTTACTCACATGTTCATAGGATCTTAGGTTTATAGGTAGGTACTAGGCTATTGGTCATAGGGCCTATACAAGCCTAGCCAAACAGTACCTTGGCTTTTGCTACCCAAGAAAATTATTTTCCTGTGCCCCTATCAAGCAGAGCCACAGAAGTGATCCCCGGGGTGAATTTGCTATCTCCCATCCAATCATCAAGATTTTTCTTGAAGAGTGCTAATGAGGAGCTTTGTTTAATATATATAGGTAGTTTGTTCCAGAGTATGGGAAGTCTCTGGGACAGGAATCTATCTCTCCAGCATGTTCTGTTTATTGTGGTGAGAAGGTTTAGGTCCCTACAGCGTGTAGCTCGGAGGGATTTGGATTTCTTTAAGTGGAGCATGTCCAACAGCTCTGGGATTGACATAGCTTTGCATGTTAGGCAGAGATCACCTCTGAGTAGGTGATATGCGACAGAGTAAGGCTGGAGTTTTTTGAGACTGTCTGCATAGGTCATTTGTTTAAGGTCAGTAATCATCTTTGTGAGGTATTTCTGTGGCCTTTCCACTTGTTGTAGATGTCTTGTGAGGTACATACCAAAAGGGGAGCTGTACTCTATAATGGGTCTAATGAGTGATGAGTAGAGGGGAACAATGACCTCTTTTTTCCTGGATGAGAAACCTTTTATGATGAGGTGTGCCACATAGAAGGATTTCCTGACTACTGTGGCGATGTGATTATCAAAGGACAGACTACTGTCCCACCTGTGTCCCAAGGTCTCATCACACTTTCGGTGTTAAGTAGACTACCGCCTATGTGGCATTTCATGGGTACAGAGTTTTTACCAAAAGGGATGACCATGCACTTTTTGGCATTGAGCTTGAGGCCATGGCTTTGACACCAGGCGTCTGTCTCAGTGAGGCCCTTTTGTAGGATGTCCACATCGTTAGGAGTTTTGCAGTCTTCTGCGAACTTTGTTAGCCAAAGACCTTCTATGTTAGCCTGTACTTCAGAGAAGTAGATACCAAACAGGAGAGGACCTAGGACTGAACCCTGTGGTACTCCACTTATCACTGGTCTGAAGTTAGATTTAGAGTCTGCTACTATTACAGTGTGGGTTCTGTTAATGAGCCAGTTGGCAACCCATCTTGTGACACAGGGATTTATACCTAGTTTAGTGAGTCTGTCTACAATTCCAGAGTGGGGGATGGTGTCGAAAGCATTGGCGAGATCTAGATAGGCTGTGTGAACCACCTTACCTTCATCTACTGCTTTGGTGACCATTTCAAAGTCTATCAGGTTTAGGAGACATGATCTGCCTTTTACAAACCCGAACTGGGTAGGGTCCAGAGTTTGGCGATTACCAATGTCATTGTTCATAAGTTCCATGATGATACGTTCCATAGCCTTGCAGACCAGGCTTGTCAGGCTAATGGGGCAGTAGTTCCCAGGGTCCATGGTGGCTCCTCCTTTGTGGAGTGGGATAACCGTTTCTGTGAGCCATTTAGTGGGCACAAAGCCAGAGGTGAGACTATGGTTTAACATGGTACTTAGGTGGGGTGCCAGTTCGTTCTGTAGTTCATGTAGAACATAGCCTGGGATGTTGTCAGGTCCCATGGATGCTGTGTTCTTGGCTTTGGAGAGTGTTTTGTTTACCTGTGCAGCCATGATTACAGGAACTTTGCATTCTTCCGGTATAGAGATGGGCCCTTTAGGGGATGAGAGAGGCGTAAAGTTAGCACTGCACCTATCTGCCAGGATGTTGGCAGTATCAGTTGGATCTGTATATTTAGTGCCATTGTGCTGTAACTCAGAGCAGATCTGAGTGTTGCCATTGGGATTCTTGACATAGCTATAGAATGCTTTGTAGTCGTCTTTAGAATCAGTGGCGATTTTGTTTTTGTAACTAGCTTTGGAGGATTTTATGAGGGATCTCAGCTTTTTACTGAGGCTGACCACTGAGTTCCTCCAATCATGGGATTTTACTCTTTTTTGCAACAGTTTCTTTCTTCTGTTGTAGAGTTTGTTTATGGCAGGGGACTTCCAGATTGGCTTCCTTTTTTTTTTTTGGAGGATGGCATCTTGGTTCTATTAGGGATTGCATGATCCATGCACTCGTGTAAGTGCTTATAAAGTGCAGTTGTATAGGATTCAGCAGTCGTACCGCTATTGTCCATCAGCATGGGTGTCGTGAAGTTTGTCACTTCTGTCTTAAGGAGCGTGAAGTTGAAGTTGGAGAAATTTTTTACGGTGGTTTCTCTAATGGGGGGTGATGGTTGGATGTGGATGTCTAGGGTGATTTGCTTGTGGTTGGATCTGACCAATGAGGAATTGACCTCTGATGTGGAGCACTGGTTGCCCATGTTGGTAATGACCAGGTCTAGGATATTGCTGCCTCTGGTGGGGGTGTGGATAAGTTGATCCAAGGTGTTGGAATTTATGAATTTCAGAAAACGTTGAGCACAAGAGTTGGTACAGGAGTAGTTTTCCCAGTTAATGTTGGGGTAGTTGAAATCGCCCATTATTAGGGTGTAAGGTTGTACCTAATAGTTTCCAGTGTATCAAGAAATGAGGAGTGGGAACCCTAGGGCATGGTGGGTGATCTGTAGCAAGCTACAATTTGGATTGCGGTCTTGCCCAGAGTTAGTTGCACTTTGATAATCTCGGATGCATTACGCTGAGTAACTAGCCTGGAGGTGTGGATATCCTTAATGAATATGGACACGCCTCTGCCTTTAGTGCTTCTGTCCAGGTTAGGTGGCTGAAAGGTGTGGTATGAATTATAGCCTGGTAATGCAGGTGTGCTCTCTGGAGCCTTGAACCAGGTCTCTGTCACTGCACAGATGTCGATGTTCTCCATTTTAAGGAGTGCATTTTGAGGTTTAGACTTCTAGCATTAAGTAGCATTACCCTCATATTTTGCTTGCTTGTACCGGTTACGGTGGTGAATTTGTCATTTGAATCTTTCCAAAAAAGGCACTATAGGGGTGGCAAGAGCCTTAGCCAGTATCCAGAAGCTTAGCCAATTGTTCAAGTCAATCATTTTGTCTTTGTACTGTGGTATCATTCCAGATGATGGCAAGATGCTACTCAGGGCTAGGGTCATACCTGCCTGGGCTACAAGATCGGACAGCTCCTCCATGTCTCTTTTCATGTAGTCCAGGGAGGTACGTCTCAGGTCATTCACACCAACATGGACAATGACAGAGTCATATTTGTACTTGTTGTAGAGTGACCTGAGTGCATGCGTTATGTGGTGGATCCTGGCACCTGACAGGCAGCTGGTTAGCCTGGTGAGTGGAACATAAGTGTGCCTGACTATAGAGTCACCTATGGCTACAGTGCTGGGTATGCTGTTATGCCTTATGGGCTGTGGTTGAGTGGCACACTGACTTTGTGGGATATGTGTCATTTGCGTTGTGTTGGGGGGTGGAGATTGCTTGCGTTTCTGCTTTGGAGGTCCCTGTTGCTTGGGTAGATTTTTTTTTTTTTTTTTTTTTGAGAGCCTCAGCGAATGTAGGTTTGTGTTTTGTGTTCCTAAGTGTGTGTGTTTTGGTGGTGTAGGTTTTGAGGGACTATGTGATGAGTGTGGTGTAGTGCAAGTGTTTACCTTCTCCTCTTGAATGTCTAGTCCAATCTTGGATGAAGAGAGCTTTGCTTCCAGTTTGGCTATACAAGTGCATCTCTCACAGGTTGTAGTGTTGGGTGGTAGGAGGAGAGGGTTATCTGTGTACATGAGGCAATTGCAGCATTGCCCCAAGATGCTCAGATTCATCAGGTAGACAGGAGAAAACACCAGGAGCTGACCCTTGGACATGCCTGAATAGGTGTGTATTTATGCTGCGTATTTATGCTTATTTATTATGTACTAAAAACTGTTTTCCTCTAGACAAGTGAGTAAAGTCGAGTGCTGTAGTAATTTGTAGCTTACTTGGTGCTTACAATGAGTTCTGAACAAGTGCTGAGATCAAAGAAACAGATTTGAGTGCTGAAACTAGAAAAACTGGCTAGTTCTAAGAAACAAAATTAAGTTAGAAGGCTTCCCTCCAACACAGAAAGGCTTGGGGGCTCAGAATCTTACAAACAGTCCTGGATACAGGAAATCTTATCTGGACTAGACGACAAGCTTAAAAATTTTTTTTGTCAAATGGTTTTAAAACAACTGTGTGCCACAAAGTTAGTCAGTACTGCAATTCAACTCACTTTTACATGCACTGCAAACTATGGACAAATGAAGCCAGAAATACGGATATATTTAACATGTGGTTCGAGTGACAGTGATGATACAGAATGTGACAGTATGGCTATCTAGGCATATCTACTTTGCCCTTTTGGTATATTTAACTTTCTCTCCCATCCCTACCTTCCACTTCAGCCATTTCCCACCCGTCTCATACCCTTCTGAATGAATCTGTATATTGTCTCTCTCTTCTAATCACCTATTCTGGCAGTCCATTCTATATTACTGCAGTTTCGGAGACCTGCACAGTAGTTAGTTCCTATAACCTACTGTCACAGTATCCTCTCCTTCATTCCAGCCTCATTCGTCTTCAAGATTAACTTTCACAACTCTCTGACATGTTTTTTGTTGGGTGCCCTCGGATTTCACCACTACCCCCCATCCCCACCCACTCCATGTCTATCTGGGAATTTCTCCAGTACTGCTGTGGCTGGTCATGGACCAAAAGGACAGCTTGGGGCTTGGCTCACCTGTGCTTCTGTCTTGGGGAGTTTCTTTTTTCTTTTTGCATGTTATCACTGCCTCCTGGCATAATAGGTACCTCACTGTTTATGTACCATACAACTGCCATTTTGTGTGTATGTCAATGGCATGTCATGGGGGAAGTTTCATCTCCTCTTCAGCACATTTATGTGCTACTTGGTCTTCACCTGTAACCACACACATTGGACTGTTCTGCCCAGACAATGCCTCCACCCCCCCCTAAAGTAGCTGCACATGCTGCAACAGTCACTGAAAGAACAGGAAAAATAAAGGTGCTTTCCAGATATACAGTGCAGCCACCACTGAAAATAAAAGTTTTACATTTGAGATTTTTTATTAGATCTGGTAACTGGAAAGGTCTGACTTGAATAATGGAACACAAAAAAAAATAGAGAGTCGTCTGCACATCTGCAAGATTCTTACAAATAATTCAGAATATTCAGTCAAAAAACGCTGCCAAAAGGCACAAATGGGGACAGGAAAAAAAGGCACCTCAAGTTGCAAAGCAACAAAGATCTATAGTTTGAGGAAAAATGCAGTGCATTTGAGATGGAGGTCTGTAAGAAACATGGTGCAAAGTTGACACAAGCCTGTGCACAAAGTGCTGAAGATGAAAAGAATGTGCAGGTCCACCACAGGTACACTGCAATAAAGCTCGTTTATTAACAAAAAGTCTTCACTCTGGGATGGAGGGGCCAAGGTTTAGCCCTTACCAGCAGTCCAGCTGAAGGACAGCCGCAGTCCCACTGCCTTCTCCTTACTACTTTAACATTATGGTTTGTGACAGATAAATAATTTGAAGTGAGGCATAGACATTCAAACAGAAACAGATCAGACACTGCATTACAGACAAATCATAGGTCATCGCCAAGTATTTACCTTTTCAAGCTGTTTCAGGTAGCTTGCTTAAAGACAACAGAATGAGACAGTCTATGCCTCACTGATGTAGCCCATTATTGAATAAAGTGGTGCAGAGGGACATACCTCCCTTTGGAATAAAATGAAATAAAGAATATAACTTTCTGACTAGGTAGCTATCTAGACATGTATATGTACATAAATATAAATGCAGATCTATATACATATCTATATATCTACATAGATAGCTAGACTTATGTACAGATACACACACATTAAAGTTTAAAAGGTGTTTAACTTATTTTGGAATAGAAAATTATGTACAAGCACATTTATACATTTTATTTATTTACATTTGTTAACCAGAGTAGTAGTAGACTAAACCACTGTGGATCCATTTCAGCCACAGCCAGGGACTTAATATGGAAAATGCAGTATAAATCGAACAGTTCAAGGCTAGCAGCCTGGAATATAAGGCAGTGAATGCAAGATAAAGCACAAAGATTGCACAATATTTACATACAACAAAACAGCGGAACTGCACAATATTTACATATTTATAGTGTAGTGAAATATCAGCTGGAGTCTGGTTTAGTTTTACTTCCTATTGTATTTGAGCAGTGGTTAGTTGTTGAAGGTTAAGGGGTTATTGGTGTAGGAGATTTAGGAACCATCTTGAGATGGGCATGATAGTTCAAATAAATACCATTTAGCTTCTGGCAAATAAGAAAAAAGATCTTGGTGTTAGATTTGTTACTTTTGTTTGTGTTACTGGGGGATGACTGAAGCATGTGCAAGTAGCACTTGTTCCTAGAACTTCAGGTAGTCAGGTGTGCATTGGAGCTCAGCAGGGAGAGTCCCACAATTTAGGTACAGGAAGGGAGAAGGCATCCTCAGTAGATGAGAAAGAGTCTTTGGTCTGGCCAGCACTTCAGCAGTAGTGGCTTGTGAGTGGAGCTTGTAAAGGAGGTGGGGAGGGGAGTCACTGTAAAGTCTTTTATGGACAAAGCAAAGAAGCAGGAGTAAAAGAATAAGGCATCTCAGTTTTAAATGGTTCTGCATCTCTACAGCCCCTAAGGCAAGACAACATACCCAACATTTTAGTCATAGATGACTCTATACTCAGGCACACTGATGTCCTACTCACCAGGCTGAACAAGGTGAAAATTACAGTCAGCTGCCTGTTGGGTGCCAGGATCCGCCACATCACGCATGCACTCAAGTCACTCCACAACACGTACAAATATGACTCTGTCATTGTCCATGTTGGAGTGAATGACTTGAAATGTACCTCCATGGACTACATGAAAAGAGACATGGAAGAGCTCTCGGATCATGTGGCCCCGGCAGGTATGACCCTAGCCCTGAGTAGCATCCTGCCTTCGCCCAGAATGATACCACAGTATAAGGACAAAATGATTGACCTCAACAATTGGCAAAGCCTGTGGTGTCATTCAAAGGGGATCCAGTATCTGTCTGCTTGGGACAATATGATCAACAAACCACGACGCTTTGCCAGAGATGGTCTGCACTTGTCACCCCTGGGATTCAGGTTACTGGCTAAAGCTCTTGCCACCACTATAGTGCCATTTTTAGGCAAGGTTCAAAAGACAAAACCACCACCATAACAGACACAAGCATGCAAAATCTGAAGGTAATGCTACTGAATGCTAGAAGCCTAAACCTCAAAATGCACTCTCTCGAGGCACTCCTAAAAATGGAGAAAAATCGATATCTGTGCAGTAACTGAGACCTGGTTTAAGGCTCTAGAGAGCACTCCTGCAATACCAGGCTACAACTCTTACCACACATTTCGGCCACCAAACCAAGATCGAAACACTAAAAGGTGGAGGAGTGCCCATATTCACCAAGGATATTCATACCTCCAGGCTAGATGCCCAACACAATGCATCTGAAATTCGCCAGGTGCAACTAACACCAAGTAAGACTGCAGTCCAAATTGTAGCTTGCTACAGCTCCCCCACCATGCCCCAAGATACTCACTACACCTTTCTAAACATACTAGAAAATATTAAGATACAACCAAACACCCTAACACTGGGTGATTTCAACTACCCTGCCATTAACTCGGAAAACCACTCGGGTACCAACACCTTTTCCCCAACGGTTCTTGTTATTCATAAATTGCAATGCCTTGGATCAACTAATCCATTGTCCCACCAGGAGCTCCAATATCTTAGACCTGGTCATTACCAACATGGGAGATAGATGCTCCACATCAGTGGTCACTCCCTAATTGGTCAGGTCTGGCCATAAGCTAATCACCCTTGACATCCACATCCCACCCCCAACACCCAGTAAGGAAACCTCTGTAAAAAACTTCTCCAAAGCCAACTTTATGCTACTCAAGTCAGAAGTGACAAACTTCGTGACACCCATGCAGACAGGAGCTGAAAGTTCGACTGCTGAATCCTAGACTAATGCACTGTACGAGCACATCCACTCGTGCATGAATCATGCCATTCCAAATAGAACCAAGATGCTCGCCTCCAAAAGAAGGAAGCCAATCTGGTGGTCCACTGCCATAAACAAACTATACAACAGAAAGAAGAAACTATTGCAGAAAAGAGGAAAATCCCAGGATGCAAAAAAACTCCCTTACCAGCCTCAGTAAGAAGCTGAGATCTCTCATAAAATTCTCCAAAGCTAGTTACAAAAATAAAATTTCTAAAGATTCCAAAGACAACCACAAGGCATTCTATAGTTATGTCAAAAATCTAAATGGCAATGCTAAGATCTACTCTGAGCTACAACAGAATGGCATTAAATATACTGATCCGAAGGATATTGCCAATATCCTGGCAGATCGATTTAGTGCCAACTTCACCCCCCTCACCCCCTAAAGGGTCCATCCCAATACCAAAAGATTGCCAAATCCTGGTAATCACAGCCACACAAGTAAAAACCACACTCTCCAAAGCTAAGAATACAGCATTCATGGGACCAGATAACACCCCGGGCTGTGTACTACATGAACTACAAAAAGAACTGGCACCTCACTTAAGTGTCATGTTTAAGCATAGCCTCACCTCAGGCTTCGTGTCCACTGAGTGGCGCACAGCTACAGTTATCCCACTCCACAAGGTGGATCCCGTCCCATTAGTCTGATGAGCCTGATCTGCAACGGCATAGAACGCATCATTGTGGAACTTATAAACAAAGACAAAAGCACTGGCAACCTTCAAACACCGGACCCCACCCAGTTTGGGTTTGTGAAGGGCCGATCTTGTCTCCTGAACCCGACTGACTTCTTCGAATCAGTCTCCAGAGCTGTGGACGAGGGTAAGGCAGTCCACAGAGCCTATCTGGACCTCGCCAAGGCCTTCGACACCATCCCCCACTCTGGAATCATAGATAAACTTACTAAACTGGGCATAAATCCCTACGTCACTCGATGGGTTGCCGACTAGTTTACTGACAGAACCCAGACTGTAAAAGTAACAAACTCCAAATCCAGCTCCAGACAAGTGGAGTACCTCAGGGTTCATTCCTAAGACCGCTCTTGTTTGGCATCTACTTCTCTGAAGTACAGGCCAACACTAAGTGACTCTGGCCAACAAAGTTCGCAGATGACTGGAAACTGGGAGCCATTATTGAATCCCCAAATGATGTGGATATTCTACAAAAGGGCCTTACAGAAATAGATGCTTGGTGCCAGAGCCATAGGCTCAAGCTTAACGGCAAGAAATATACAGTTATCCCCTTTGGGAAAAAAAACATGTGCGCATGAATTACCGCATAGGTGGCAGTACACTAAACACCGAAAGCGTGATGACAGACTTAGGGACACAGGTGGACAGTGGTCTCACCTTCAATAACCACATAGCCACAACAGTCAGGAAATCCTATGTGGCACACCTCATCACTAAGGGCTTTTCATCCAGAAAAAAGGAGGTCATTGTCCCACTGTAGTCATCCCTCATCAGACCCATTATAGAGTAAAACGCCCCGTTTGGTATGTACCTCACAAAACATCTGCAACAGCTGGAAAGGCCACAGAAATGCCTCACTAAAAGAATCACAGGCCTAAAGCAGATGCCCTATGTGGACAGTCTAAAAAACTCCAGCTATACTCTGTGGCATATCGTCTACTCAGAGGCAATATCTGCTTAACATACAAGGCCATGTCAAACCCTGAGCTGTTGGACATACTCCACTTAAAGAAATTCAAATCCCTCAGAGCCACATGCTCCAGGGATCTAAACCTTGTCATCACAATGAACAAAACATGCTGGAGGGATAGGTTCCTGACCCAGAGACTCCCCATACATGTGAGGCAGAGCACCTCCTTGGCCCTCTTCAAAAGGAACCTCGACGACTGGATGGGTGATAGGAAATTCACTCCAGGGATCACGTCAGTCAGCCTGCTAGACAGTGGTCCAGGGAAGTAAATATTGTGGGAAGAAATATCCAGGGAATTATTACGGCTAGGCTTGTACGGGCCCTAGGGCCGATATGAACTGAGGACATGAACATTTAGTTTGTAGTGTGCTTGTCTTCATAATATCAAAAGTAATTTCTCATATTCATATTACTTCTGGTTAATAAGCTTCTATTGCAGCAAAAACGTTTTTTCGGCATATTTACAAAACAGGTAAATGCTCAACAATTATGCCTAAATTTGTAACAGCAGCATAATTTATGATTTGGCCATTTATTTTATAATAAACAATACATGTCCTTTTTGTCAAGTCTTATAATGCTGTAATTACAGACATTAAATTTGAGTTACTGGACCAGATATGAATTTTTGTTTTTTGAATGCAGTCTCCCTGATGGAAGCTCTCAAAAGTTATTAGCCCCCCAAATGTTCACAGCTCTACTACGAGACTGCAATTGTCTGACCATTTATTCACCTTTTGTAGAGGTTTCTCTTCTGTGCTTGTGCAATTACATAGTTGGTGTATGTATGTATATATATATATATATATATATATATATATATATATATATATATATATATATATATATACATATATATATATATATAGATATAAAGTAAGTTTCCCTCTGCAATACTTTCAAGTAAATATATTCAACACGTCAGATGTACCCAGTATGCTGTATTGTAGGTTACAAGTCAAATTCCCATTTTTTTAGGCCTTTCTGGAAAAACTGTGCATTTTCCTGAAGCAATTTTATTACCCAGTTTGCAATCCTAAGCATGCTTTGGTGATCCACAGCTAATTCCCCTTTACATCTAACAAAAACAGTACAAATGAAAGTGGAGCCTCTCTACAGAGCTCTGTGGAATACCACTAGCAACCCCACTGGGGTTAGCAAATACCCTCCTTCCTCCTGATCTGGTATGTCATCTTGTTTATCTAGTGTTTCTCCCACCCAGGAGTACAAATGGCTGAGATTTAATGATGTGAAGCTATAAGTATTAGCTACTTCAACATGTTGAATAGTGCTGAATGCCTTAGCAAGGTTAAGGTAAGCAGCGTACACGGCCACTCCTTTATTAGATGCTGTTGCTGTTAGCACTTCAAAGAATGCTACAAGAATAAAAAAATCTCTCTACTTAAGAAACCTATACTGCTTCATATCAGACAACGGTAGGTCTTCTCATATCCTTCTGGGTAAGCTGTATTATGACTCTCTGACTTTAAATAGAATATTAGTCAGGCTGACTGATGTAAAACTGTTTGGGACTGAAGTACCTCCCCTTTCAAAAAATGGTACCACTATAACTTGCACCATAGGTCCGGAATGTGTGTACAAACTAACAATTTAACACAACTGATAGTTTCCTTTGCAAAATCAGGAAAATTTAACTACACCTATCAGGTTATGCTACCTGGTCCCACAGAACTTTTTTTTTAAATGTTATCTAGAGCAGCAGCTACTATATATGTAGTTAAACAGATAGCTCCCCTTGTCTCTATATCCTTATGGCATTTTTTTTTTCTGCAAGCACATTTAACTGTGTCTGGGTGATCGCTTCATTGGATGCTGATGATATGCTATGCTCCCAATTCTTCCATTTCAACTTTCTGATATACTTAAATAATACAACCTTTCAGATGCCACTGAGATCATAATTAGCTCTAGAAGCCCTTACAATAAAAGTAGTTGCTGTTCTTACTCTAAACTTCTTGGGGTAATATAATACAATTTTTTTCTGTCGTATATTACATTAATTTTGATTCCACCAAATTTTTATTTCATTTACTTGTACATTTGTGTGTTGCAATCATGTGCTCATGAATGCAAGAGTGTCCTGAGCATCATGTCTGGGTCAACCGGTACAATCTATAAAGGGTGATGTGTTTATGACAGCTTACAGCCAAAGCTAATTTGGATATCTGCAAGCAGCAGAGAGGAAGGGGAATGTACAGGGTTTTAATCCACACATTGCATATTACTAGAAATATTGTACTCAAGTGCCATGAGTTAAGCTGGGTTATATGCTGCCATTACATCTGGGTATTAACACTGCTGCAGCTTCACTCAGGTCATATGAAATAAACATTGCCTGTATGCTTCTAATTTATTTTATAACTATTTCATAGAAGTCATTTAATTGCCTCTCAGCACCTTAGCTTACACAACTCACAAAACAAGATCATAGCAGATTAGATTAACAGCCCTAGAGTATTTTTAAACCTAGCCATTCATGCCCCAATTTTCCCAATTATAAATGCCCAAGGACTAGAATGGCTTTGGTACATAGGTAGATGGATTCATTGTGGATTCATTGGTGTTTACTAGGCTAACAACCACTGGGGCTTTTTAAGCCTAGCCATGCATCCCAAATGTCTGACAATTTCTGGTACCCTTAACAAGCATAAGCAAGGCTCAGAAGATGAATTGTTTACAAGCAGGGGCCTGGGAGATGAACCATTTACAGGCTACCTGTGCCCACTGCATACTTAGGTGCCAAACCTGGGATGTCTCTATTCACCTGTTCCAGAGAAGGGGATAGTCTCTGGGATACATACCGGCCTCTCCAGCAAGTTCTATTGATAACATAGACATGGTTCAGGAATAAAAAACTGACCAACATTTCTGTGGATGCAAGTTCAGGCAAAAAATAAATAAATAACTTCAGACAAACAGCATTATATATTTTCAGTTAGACTGCCCAAGTCTGTACACTGGAGGAATTCACAGCAATCAAGATTAAAACAGCTTAAGTTAAACAAAAGCAATGGTTGAAGAATACATCTAGTTTCTGGAACAAAATGAGTTAAGCTACCCAGGACAAAGCAGACTATGTAGTTCCTGCACACCTCTCAACAGTCCAAATTTTCGGCTCATATTTTTGGTCTGTTCCTCATAAAATTTGTGATTTTCTGGCAAGTCATTGGGCTGATCTGAGATTTGAAGTCACTAAATAAGGATATACATTTGAGTTTTAGACTTCAGATCTTTCAGAAAATGTATGCTAAAGCTTTCTAAGTTTATAAAGGCAATATTTAAAATATGTCCCTATTTTTTGGCCTCTGTCCCCCATTTTGTCGGGCTTTCTCCAGATTTCTCATACCAAGAGGTTGAGGGGTACAAGTTCCAGTATCCAGGAAATGAGGCAAAGATTGTATAGATAATGGTTATTCATCAGAAATGCATGTAGGCTGAACCTGTCAAGCTCAAACTATTCCCACAACTCTAATGTACATAAAGACAATTCAAGGGGAGGGGACAAACACGTCACTAGAGCTACTCACGCTGGTATGAAACAAAGAAAAATCTTGCATCTGCAAGGAAAAAAAAAAAGGTCCACAACTGTCCAGCAGTTACAGCCAGATACTGACTTTTTGGTTCAAGTGGCAACACAGGGTAGCATTAAGCCATGAGCAGTTTGAGGAAATAAGCACATTCTACACATTGATGTACTCTTGCTGTTTTGCCAAAGTTCAATGTCTAAAAACATACACAAAATAATGTATGAAACAGATTTGAGAGGAATGGACAATATTTTATTTATTTAAGGATATTTGTGCAAGCAGTTAAGCTTGGAATAAGCAAGGCTGAAGGTTAAGGACTGCAGCAAAAAAGCAATGGTGCAGCGTACCTACTTTATGGGCTTTTTGTTCTTCAGCAGGTTTCACTTATTCAATAATTTGGTAAATGGGAAAGTTATCTGAACCACAAAAGACCCTTTTTAACAAAGAACTGGGAAGAGTACAAATTTCAAAAAAAGCCCCAATATGTATAGGACTGCATCTAAAATTATATAATAATAAGACACTACAAAAAACATATAATTAGGTAACTGAAACTTCAATCTGTTAACTCACTAATGGACTACTTTGGTAGGATCATAGTAAAACATAGTCATGCCACTTTACTGAAACCACTAGCAGTGAATAAATAACACTGAGAAACACTTCCAGGGGGAACAAGCTTGCACTTAGTTATTTGTTTTCTGGTTAACTTGTTAACTTTGATTCTTTTAAAATTTAATTTTGTTTGGCTTGTAGACAAGTCAAGATAGGAGGAAAAGGAGAGGATAGCCAAGTCATTAGGCCTCCATACTAAGGAAATGGAACAACACAAGCAGGTGGTGGCTTGTATGCACTGATCATAGCTATCAAAACAACATTACAATTCAGTGAGATTAGCACATGATGTTTACAGGTCAGCAGCAACTGGTGCTGGAAAAAACTTTAGAAAGTTGACAAGAAATGGCAAAAGGCTCACTATTACATTTACAAACTATTTATAATTTACTTATTTGTTAGCCACACCCTTGTTTCCAGACATACCACAGGCAATGACAAGCACACGAACAAGCACTGCACATCTTGGATAGATCATGTACAAGAAGTATGCAGCCATGCTCTGGGTGGTCCATCGTGACAGTCTGAAAGGAGGACTTCAATGTAAATTATAGAGTCTACAATGGGAAAGCAGGGGGTTGTTTCAAGAAGTTCTGAGGTAAAAGAGGATGGAGTACACATGAAAATGGGAGACCTTCAGAGACATTACAGATCTTTGGAAAGTAGAAATGGTAGTATGTTGCACAGTGAAAAGTAGCACAGAGGGAGAAAAAAAAAAGAGGAGTCTAAGAGACCGGACATGACAAAAAGTGAAGAAAAGAACAGGTGGACATGAGCAAAGGTTGTAAAAGGAGAACAAGCAAATGGGTCAGCATGTAGGAAAGCAGAGTGTAAGGAGACAGGAAGCAAGAACAAAGCTAAATGCAGAAGGTGGGAGAGGCAACAATGACATAAATGGCAAACAGAATGAAGTGGAGGGAACAAGAGCACAGAGCAGAAGGATGAAGAGAAGGTATAGCCAGAAGTGACCTACAGAAAAAAAAATACAAGGACGAAAGTGGGCAGGGAAAAGCATTCAGTCAGAGAAGAGGAAAGAGAGAAAGGCACAACTGGTAGTCAAGGAAGTGGAGAAGTACTGAAAGCCATGGACGATAAAGACATATCACAGGGACACAAAACTATAACCTACTGGGAGTAGATGGGGCACTGGTTAAGGGGAATCAATTACTAAGGACATATGGTGTAGAGAAGAGAGTAAGAAAAACAAACTACAGTTGTGTAAGAATTTAACATAACAGTAGATGTCCTGGTGATCACTAATGCAGTATTACAACACTAACGGATTATCTCAGAGGTAATCCAATATCTAGCCAGCATACAAAATAAACCTTCCATACGATCATACAGCCAATGTATGACCTAAGCCCATGAGCAAAAGGGTACAGAAAGGACATATGAGCATAAGACCCTCAGACTATTTGAACCTGGAGACCTGGACACACCTGAGGAAAAAGTATAAAAATAAAATACATTTGGCTAAACCGAGGGGAGAAGGTAGCCGATTCATCCTTGGTCCACAGTAAAACAGAAGGATAAATGCACAATTGGTAAAGGAGGATGGGATGTAGTACTGCAACATAGATCAGTAGGACATCTATTGTATTACGTCCTTCCCTGAATTGCTCTTCCGGTATTCCAACTGATGGGCAATTTCCAAAGCTTAACAACCGGAAAAGGTGGATGGACCACAGACAGGGGTGCTGTCTACCAATCCTGAAAGCATGGAAATAGCAAAGTAATTTCTAGATCTAGAGAAAGCATCTACTCAGTAGTGTTTTGTTAAAGTGTGAACAGATGACCATGCGAGTGCTTCTAGAACAGCCTTGGATTCAATTCCCTTGAACAAATCTTCAGAAGAAACATCTCTAGTGGAGTGTACCTTAACAGGAGGAGATGACTTGCCATGAACCGAAAAGAGAAGATGACCAAAGTGGTCAACAAGGAGGGAGGTTTGGATACATGCCATACATAGGCACGGAGTACCTTTAAATTAACAGACACTAAAAACAAGCAAAGAAGCCCACAACTGTGGCTGGTGGCATGGCTGTGTAATGTCACTACACAATGCAATCAGTCATGCAGATACATGGGAAGATGCAAGCAGTGATGCAGAACTGAAGGACAGATGCTGCTGGCATCTCAGAAATATGGGTTACTGATGAGACAGAATGGCACACAGAGGCACCAGGGCATAGGTTGTTTTGGAGTAACGGGGAAAAAGTATGCAAGACAAGGCTGTGACTGAACAGGGCACACAGATGTGGTGCCAGTTCATTTTGCAGTTCAGGGGACTATTAGCAAATTGAGGAAGTTGCAAGCAATGGTAACAGGTCCGAAATGAATTACACAGAGCTACGGTCAAGGGTTTGAGGAAGAGGCTAAAGGGGAAAGGTCAGCATGCCCATATAAAGATGGCAGATTAGCAATTAGGGTAATAAAGAAGGCTATGAGTGTTGGTCCAGGAGCCATAGTACAAGGGGACAGGAAGAAAGGCCACACACTAATGGCAACAATAATTTAAAGCAAGGGATACACATTACATTTCCCTTTTTCTGAAGCCAAAATAAATGACCTTGTGTGGTACAATTTTGCAATGCAGTTCATTAAAATATACAGATTTTACACTTCTCTTTCATAATGTGCTTATATTTTCCATCATTTTTATCTTTGTCACTCCCTGTTTTTTTAAACATGTTTCTGAGAAGTATCCTCTATTTCAACTGGAAGTGGGAATAATTATGTACTACTGGTATTCAAAGTTTATGCTGTCCAAATTTTAGCCAGATATCCCTGCTTTTCCAGGAACTGCAAATTGAGAGGTATGCTCCCAAGTGTATTAAGAAAGGTTTAAAACAGCTTATTAAACGTAACCACGTTTAAGGCTCTTTATATTTAAGGAAATAGTATATTTAATGCTGTATTAAAAAATCATACTGCTGAAATTATATGTAAACTACAACAGACTGTATGGATGAATTAGCTGCACTAAAGAGGAGTAGCTATAATTCTACATAACTAGTGAGGGGTCACGTGTTTGGAGACGGAGGCTAGAGAGAGTGAAATGGGAAAGCTAACGAGCTGTAGCGCAAAATCGATCAATGTAGGCATGGGCACAGTCACCGGCAACCTGGCATCAGAGTAGTCAGTCAAATATAAAAAGTACGCTTCAACATGTTGTACCAAAAGTAACCAATAAAGAACTTGAAGGACAATCTTGGAAAACTTTTGTATGTATAGTGACACATAAGCCAAGCCAGCTTAAGCAATGTGCTAATGTGACAGGTTTGGCAGGAATACCACCTCAAATGCACACTTCAGAAAAATAAGAAAGCAATTAATATCTCCTGCAACAACCAGCTGAGCAATTTGCCCTATAATGCTAACTTTTAAGAGAAGGGGACAGGCCTCGTCTTAGGTTGAGAGCAAGAAGCCATAACTACAATACATAGACAAAATATAGTATATAAAAACAGGAGTAAAACCCAAAACCAGGACTGAGGACCATCACTGTTCAGATTTGAAAAAGCCATTCATACAAAAACTATCTAGATGTTGCTTAGGTGCTTAAACACACAAAAATCACCTCACTTCCTACAATTAGGACACGAAGGAGTCAACATACAGTTGACATCTTCTCATCATTAAAGAGGGGTCCAGCAACTGAAATTCTGCTAGCATGCCAATATGACATCATTATTATTATATAATGAATCATCAGCCATGGGATGGGTAAGGCCAATCTATAACCATATGGCGTAGGTTATATCAAGCACAAAAAGTGAAACTGGCTAGGGTTAAAATGGCCCACAAGGGTAGCTAGCCTAGTACTTGCCTATGAATCTACAGCAATAATAACCCTCCTAGTGGTTGCATTTAGGGATTTGTTGGCTATACCTCTCTACCAGCTTTCCTCTCTGCTTCCTTCTGTGCTGCCCCCACCCCCCCACCCAATCATCTTAGTATTAAGAAGAATTAGTTACTATTTGGACATTCTACACTGGCCAGAGGTGTGAATGTGTGTGTTAGTGTGCTGTGGAAGAGCAATCGTGGCAGGCTATAGATGAATGTCACGGTTGAAATAAAAGGGAAAAAGGAGTTAAGGATGGATGGATCCATCCACATGTAGACTTCCATTCCTTTCCACATTTGTCTTCTCTGACCCTTGTTATGATCACATAGACCACCACTTTGTCCTTTTGCTTTCAGAACACACTTTGGTTATATTTACTAATATCTGGCTCCTCTGCTACCTCTGGCTTGCATTTCGTCCAGCTTTCATCAGACTTGTACAACTTGCATGACATTGCTCTTTAGTTCCAGTTGTTCTCTCCTTTCTTTTTCAGCATGTCCTTCATTGTCCCGTTTCCATCATGTTCCTCTCCTTACATGTCTACTCCCAGCTCCAAATTCTGGCATAATCCTTCCTCCCTACACCCTCACTTTAAAGTAATCCCCAATTTAATGGACGTTTTAGTCTGCCCTGCATCAATATCTCCGGGGGTCAATACGTAGCCTTTCTCACAGGAGCCACTTTTTTCTAAAGTCCCCCTGCCCCAATTCCTGCTTCTTCCCAGGCCCTCCATCTGCTACCATTTAGCTGCCTCATCCTTCCTAGCACTGTTCACTTCAGCCATTGGTAGCACTTTGGAGTTGACTGCCACAGACTCCAACACAATGTTCCTTCCCACAAATTCCTTGGTCCACCTTACTGCTTCTTCAGCTGTCTTATATTCTAAACCATTACGGTCTGTATCAGAGCTATAAAACAGGATATTGTATACCCCGACACTTCAAAATACAGAGTTAAGCAATAGTAAATTCCAAAACTTGCCTTTAAACAATTTTGCTTCACATCCTGTAACCCTAGACTATGTGAGGGATACATCCCCAAACTCCTGCTATACAACTACTGTACCTGCTAGTATGGGAAATATTCCAAGACACATCAACCCTGGACTTCGCATACCTTCCTTCACATCCTCAGTTGGAATCCCACTAGCAAAAGGTTCTCAATTATGGCCCGTGGAACAGGCATCTAAACCACCGGTCCCTATAAGAATTAGTATGTGTGGGTGAGCTCTACTTCGCAGGAACACTTTGCTCATGACTTAGCCTACACTTGCTAACACCAGTCTCAGGACTGATTCTTCCATTATAAACCTTGTTAGTTTATCCCTACATAACCTCCCTTGTCAACAAAGTCCTCCTTCCTACATGAACCATCATGACATTTTCAGTCTCTTAATCCTTCTCTTTCTCACACCTCACATTCATCTCCTGTCCTGCCTTTTTTTTTTTTTTTTGTTAAATATTATCTCCTTTGGTTTCAGTTACAGTGATTGGTTTCAGAGAGTGCAAAATCAGGTAGAACAAAGTAAAAAGGAATTTACCGTTTACTCCCAACAACTAATTCTCCAGTTAAGGGTGTGCAAGAAGCACTTCTCCTTGAATAGATTAGAACTCAATGGAATGCATTTATTCAAAGTTCAGAATGCATCTCAAAAAGCACTTCATCCAAGCCAAATATTCCTGTTTCAACACAGGAGAAAGTACTTCCTAACTCATCTCCATTCAGAGTTTGTTTTCCTCTTCCAACATTCACTGAAGATTAACCCACAGTAGAAACTAATGTATATAAATGTACATTACAGTTTGCTTGACTGTACATTGCACTAAGTTTGTCCACTACAATGTATATGCACATTTTATTCTATGAAAATAGTCTGAATTACTCTTATTGTTTATATCTGGGTGCCGTTTGTTTGTGAAATACTTTGCATTTCACCCAGGGTGAGTCTGAAATTGGTCAATATTGATCAGTGCACTATCCTGGCAAAAATAAATAAATGATGAAGTCTACATTTACAGTCACCACGCTGAGTTTTTTTTTTAAATATGAAGGAACTGTTTCCCTCATAAGTTGTCTTTGTTGAAAGTGAAAATTCTGCTGGGGTATACTGATTTTGGTTAATGGGATTGCAGAAGCATGGTTTGATGGCAGGTGCCTTGGTAAACCTCAGTCATATATCTTACATTAAAATGTGTTCAGATACAGAAATATGGCATTGTGTCCTGAATACTTCGGCCAGTAGCTACCAGCAATTATAGAAAATGCAAGAACCCTGCAGGACAGTATCATTGGTTTACTATTTTCCTGAATTGCACAACAGCGAATCGTGGTTATTCCGAAACGAAACCGTGAAATACAAAACAACGAACAGAAAAAAAAAACTCAGTGTGGTGACTGTAAATGTCAACTTCATAATTTTTGAACAGTCACCACACTTCCAAGAACAGCATCACTGTGCGTTGCACAGTAAGCAACGTGTTTACAGGATGGGGGCAAGCCCCTCTGCACCCCCCCACACCCCCTGCTACTTATATATACAAACTCTGGGATCGCACTACAGTGAGGGAAAGGGTACATTTCCCGATCCCCACTATAGTGTGATCTGCATCACACTGTCGAAACACCGAATACGGTTTTGCATTCGCTGTTGCAGGTTTCAACAGTGTGGCATTCGATTTTTCATAGTGTGAAAAAAAATCGACTGAAGTCACATCAGTGAAATAATAGTATACCATATCATTCAGGAGCACCATCTAAACTCGTAAAAAACTGCATGCAGTATAATGCTGTCAGAGTAAACAATGACAATTAAAAGGATGGATTAAAAAATAAACAATTGGACCATGTCAATGAGCAGTCTGAGCAAACAGTGGGTGCTCAGTATGATGCATTAAGATATTACTGAGACATAACTTGTTTGTGTGTGAACATATGAGTTTGTAGAACTCAATGAAGCATGCAGATATCATGAAACAGACACAGATTACTTGTCGTTGCCATCAACCAACTTAGAATGAAGTAGCACCACAGTGTGCAACGTTAGTCCATTATCTGTGTAGAGCTGCATGCAGTGTAATTCGCTTACAGCAATAAAAAGATTTGATTTATGCTAAACAAAGTTCAAATATATTGGAGCTGTAAATGTCAACAGATAACACCACAATAAAAGCTAGTAAGTTAATTAAATCAATGCACTCAGTATCTTCGTAGGAATACAAAGACCCATTTGAAAAGGTAATAGAAATCAAAGACAGAAGGGCAGTATACAAAATTCACGTTGCTAAAATAAAAGTAAAGTGCAACTATTGATAGCACAGCAAACAGAGGGCAAATGGTGAAACTGAATGGAAATCTTTAAGATTTATAAGGGACTTGAGGAGAATGAGGGCAAACAAAAACATTATGTTTTAAAGGATGATTAGAGTATACCAGTTACTGAGCTGTCTGTTAGATAGCCAAAAGGAAATAATGAATAACTTGAAAAAAAGAACGATATTACCGTAAAAACAAAAAGGTCCAAACTGAAGTGCATCTCTGTGCATAGGCCATAACATTTAGCAAAGTTATGTCACTAGAGGACTGTTGAATCTGTTTAATTTGAAACGACGGGGCCCTTTTATCCTATCAAGGTAAAAGACCAAAGGAGAAAGACTAGAGGGACTGGAGACAATGGCACAGAATACCAAACATATGCCATTTCAAACAAAACTGAAATCCACGACTGCAATGCCCAAGGAAAAGGTATTAAGTGCAGCTCAGTAAAATGCAGTACCAATGTGGTGTCAATTAAGGTCTGCAAGCATAGAATAAAATGGTGCAGAGTGGCAGCGAGAAACAAAGGGAATTCCGACAGCCATGCTGAATCTCTTCATTAGTATAACTGCTCTGCTAAGAGACTCAGTGTGATAAGGTGTGGGCACCATTTTTGGCAGGAACATGTTAAGAGGAGCAACTACGGACACAAATTTGCAGAACATGGCTTTGGACTTTGAAGCAGACATTCTAAAAGGAAGTCTTCTGGTAATGTATTCCTGCAATGTACTCAAAGGCCATAGCTGATGGCAGTAACAGGGTGCAGAAAGGAAGTGGTGTAAGTGGGTCTGGAAATGCAGCACAATGGCTTGACACACATGTCCAGCTTAGATGGGAAGGCAAACTGTGGCCAACACCCACCTAGGCAAGGATATGTCACATATGTCACACAGGACAGGACAGCCCCTCTACAGAGGGCAAGACATGACAATGCATTTGAGCACTACTAGGGTTCAATACGATACAGGAAGATGCATTATAATTGTGTGCCCTTTGCTGCAGTCTGTTCAGGAAACAGGAGGAGTAATAGCTAAAGCACCAAGAGGGGCAGCTAAGTGGCCACCAAATGAGGGAGGAAGTAGCCCACATACATACACAGCAGCTACAAAAGGCCATGCACACAGACACCAAGAAACAAGCAAAACTCACAGGTGTGCACATCCCACAAGAGGTAAATGGCTGAAAATGTTCACCACCCAGGAGAATGAGGTCTTACTGCAGGCCCACTGCAGATAATGGCATGCACATCCTGGCAAAGGTAACATGGACAAGGTTTATCACAGCCATGTCCGGCAGGGACTGGTGCAGGACACCAGTGCTGTGGACAGCCATAACAGGACTCTGCAATACATGGGCCAAAGGGTAACCGGTACGAGACTGCATGCCAAGAACAAGGCATGAGGCATTGCCTAGGGCATGCTTATCAAAGGAGGTAGTCCACTGCCAGCCAAACTCACACATCCAAGCTTCCAAGTGGTATTGACAACCAGAACTTCTCCACCTTTGTGAGCTACTTATTTGCCAATGACCACATGGGTGTCTGTAGGGGATTCACCAGATTTTTAAGAGTCATTGCATTTCCACATTGTACAGTGCACTGTGTGCGGTATGCTTCTGCATATTTTTCCTCCGGGTATCTCAAGATTATAACAGCAACACCCCACACAGCTTGTTATACATCTGTCCATATGCTACTCACATACTGTGCCATCTCCGAGTACATGACTACCAAGGGGAAGGGGTGTGAATTAGGCATATTGGTCTAGCACCATGGGACAGCACGTCTGAGGTCAGAAGATGAGATGATGAGCAAATGGCCCAATCTGACAACACAGTGGCACTGTTAGTAGCACTAGCATACATCCCCAACATACACAAGACCCCTGTGGAGGGACAGGCTGAACCTCCAAGCTCACAAATGTTAAGAGAACATCCTAAAAGTTTGAGTCCCACAGAAGCTACACAGGATTCCCAGCCCAGACAGCATCTGTGAGCTACACAGCTCCTGTAACATGTTAACAGAGCCTCACAGCTCCTGTAAGACGTAACAGAACCACATCATCTTCTGTAACACTTGAGATCACTTGATCCTGCTCATCTCCCTACAGATCTTCGTATTCACCTCCTCCTTTTCTACCATTCACATTTTCCCCAGTGCAGAATAAAATTTGCGACTCAGTTCTTTCTGAACTTCATTTCATGAAAGGTGTTAAATGATGGCTTCATAATCTAGCAAAAAAATGTGATACAATTTAGACGTGCAATACATACAGTGCACAATCAGATTAATCAGAGCAATGCAAGCATCCCATCAGATGGCATAAAAATACGTTCCACCACATTTGCACTGATAATATAATATGCCATCTCTGCGCCACTGTCTTTAGGTTGCAGACTTCACACAAAAAGAAAAAACAAATCATAATTAGTTTTACTTGAATTACAAGAACATAATCCCCTCATATTATAATGTACTCGGAGAAAACAGAGTGTTGTTAACCATTTGACTTGGCAATATTCTTTTCCCCCCTTACAGAAGATTTTCTTTACTCTGTGCAATCTCACAATGCTCTCTAAAATCCTGTTTGCAGTAGCACTTTATGTATTGCATAAGGTCAATGCCACGGCAACTCTGTATTAAAAAAAAAAAAAAATCACAGTAAGGCATTAACAAAATGTAATTATCCAAGGCCAAAAAGCAGTTGAACACAGATGGAAAACAAAACATGTACATTAAATTAAACAATGTATTAAATCACTTTATCATGGTTGGGATACTATATTCAGTAAAGTCTAGGCTACAAAGATGACATCCCAGAAATAAAGTGCTACATTTTAAAATTATAATCATTATCATCTAATAGTAGCAATATAATTAGCACTTAAATAAACAGGAACACACAACAATAAAATATGCCCTCAGATGACCTTTCATTGCATCAAACCACTTCTGACAGTCTTATTCCAAAGGAAAGGTCCGGATACATCTGGAATAAAGCTTCAATAACACTCGGGATACACAGCTTCCTCACAGATGATATCTCCATTTCTAGTACCGCCACAATCAGTCTGCAGTACAACAGATCAAGGAATTTTATTTAAGTGAGCCTCCAGGCACTGTGCAAGCTAATATACCTGCATAATACAACTGTGAATACAATCAAAGTATTTCAGGTAACTATATTAAAAAAAGAGAACAAACCATCCTTACTGTCTCTCTCGCCCTACGATTTCAGCTTTATTTTAATGAATAGTATTTTCAAGAAGGTCCACTAAGGCGGCTGCGGTGGTACAGTGGTTAGCGTTGCCTACTCACAGCAAGAGGTTCTCTGGTTCGATCCTCGCCTGGGTTGCCTTCTGTGTGTAGTCTGCATGTCCTCCCTGTGGACGCGCGGGCTTCCTCCCACATCCCAAAGACGTGCTGTAGGTGGATTTGACACACTAAACTGGCCCTAGGCGTGAGTGCGTGCGTGCCTTCTGTGGAAGGTTGGGCGCCGGGCTGAGAACTCGGCACTGTAAAACTCCACTACCAATCATGAGCGGACAAGTGATCCACTGTAGTGACCCCTAACTGGGAAAAGCAGAAAGAAGATTTTCAAGAAAGTCCACTGTATTAATAAGACCAGTACTTTAGTTGCACAAAAGTTTAGTTTATTAACTATTCCTCTGCTTTGCTGTTGCCGTCATAATGCACATTTGAAATAATGACCTCCTCCTTTTCTACCATTCACATTTTTCTCAAAGCAAACTCAAAACTGAGACTTTGATCTTTTTGAACAAAACACTAAACAGTTGAACCCCATGTATCTCTCATGATTAATAGGCTGTGAGGAACCATGACCTTCAAAACAGTTCTCCATTCCTCAAAATGAGGCTTAAAACAGCTAACCATTTATGCATTTTAACAGTAAAGCACATTTCAGACAGGGTTTAACAAGAGAAGAATGTAGTGATGCCCTCTCACAATGGTCTTTAATCCTATTTGCAGTGCTAGAGTTCAGGGTGTTGAAATATTCATGGGCCGTGCTTTACAGGAAAAGTAGAATGACAAGTGAACTTATTACCATTCTATGTCTAATGGCTGTGGGGAGCAAAGGCCTACTCATGGACACAAGGAAGAAATCACTTCTGGACTGGATGCCAGTCTATCACAGGACACCCAAATGAACACCACTTAGGAATGCAACTACTACATCAGGTTCATTCCATGCCTCCTTGGAAAGAAGTACCACCAAGTCTTCCACCACAAGGAAAATTCAGGAAGGTGAAAACAAGGACCTGAAAACTTAACTCAAGGATACATTTTAGCCACCTCCATTTCTCCTGCATTAACCATAAAATCACTCCAAATCTAGCGTCAATAGAGGAGGAACAGGGAAACAGGCTCCTCACCAGCCTCTGTCTGGGCTTGGCTGTAGCGACTCTAAGGGGGGGGGGGGTCGATGCATTTCTTTTTACATCGCTTCTTAGGTTGCCTCCTCCATGGGGAATGGTGTGAGGAGATGGACACAGAAGCAGACATGATCAAAGACTCCCTGGTCTTTTTCTGCTACAAGTCTCCATATAGTACAGTTGTGTACACTTGCCATAAATGTAAACCTGCCCTCAGTCGGCCTGAATTCCAAAGTCTTGGGTCCTGCGTCAGTTGCAGTCTTCTCTTCCATGATGTCAGATCATTAGGTGTGTAAAACATGCAGCCAACGCCATTTTCTTTAGTTTTTCTTGCCCCAGATCCTTCATCTACAAGCAAATACACCACATAGGTTGTAGAAGATAGAGAAGGACCGGGGGGTGGCGGGAGGGTAACCTGGATCTGCAACAGTGAATACACTTGAACATCTACATTTATGGTTAAGTGTACACAACTGTACTATGTTCTTCATGTTTCACTGTTGCAGTCATTACATTTGGGTAGAATCCCAAAGCTATAGTTGGGGAGGCTGGAGCTAAACAGCATTAGGTGCGGCTATAAGGCCCTGCAGCACTGCAGTGGCAAAGCCTGCCCTGGACTTAGAGTAGAGAGGCAAATGGTAATGCTTTGTAAAGGTATGAACAGAACTCCAAGTAGCAGCCTCTAGAATGTGTTTGCCCACCATAGAATCTCCTGTTGCAGGCAGGGAATGAGAGGAATCAGTTTCCAGACTGTGTGAATGTTGACTCCATAAACTTTTTAGGTGCCACTGAAGTTTCCTCATATGCAGTCTTGCTTATGGAATTAGTAGGATGCCATGAAGCCCAGAGCCTGTAGAATTTGTCTTGCAGGAGACTGTTTTTTGTTGCCATCAGTTTGAAGTAAGTAGTCAGGTGCCTTTGTTTGCCTGGCGTGAGGTAAGCCATCTGGGCAGTTGTATTCAAGCTTGCACCCAGATATGTTATCTTTTGAGAGGGTACCAGTTGTGATTTATTTTCGTTTATTGTGCACCCTAGGCATGTTGGGAGCCTTTTCACAAACGTCAGGTGTCGAAGAAGAGTGATCCTTGTTCTCTGCTTGAATGAGACAGTCGTCCAAGTAAGGATATAGTTGTATACTTTTTTGTCTGCAAAATGCAATTACTGGTGCCAGGCACTTTGTAGAGACCCTGGGCGCAGTAGATAAGCCAAAGGGCAGTGCAGAGAATTAGTAGCCAGCCTTAAATCTGAGGTATGTTCTGCACGACTGTCTTATTGGGACATGCAGGTATGCTTCTTTTAGGTCTAAAGTCACCAGCCAAGCATTCTTGCCCAGCATGGGCAGAAGCTGCTGCAAAGTCAGCATTTTCAATTTTGGAATGTCCAGGTATGTGTTAAAAATAGATAAATCCAGTATTGGCCGCCAGGCCTTGTCCTTTCTGGGTACCAAGAACAGTCGAGTAAAAACCTTGTCCTTTTTCCTGTTCTGGTACTGTCTGAATGGCCCCTATATCCACGAGGGACGTAACCTGTTTCTGTGCCTCTTGCCCATTGTTTTTTTTGGCAGATCTGGCCAACCATTTGCCATTGGCAGAGTGTGGAAATGGAATCGGTATCCCTGTGATACAATGTTTAGTACCCACTTGTCCTGGGTTATTAACTGCCAATTTTGAGCAAAAAGTGCTAATTTTCCCTCTATGGGTGCTGCCAAAAGACAAGTGCTTGGTGTAGGCAGAGGGAAGTCATTGGGATTGCTTTCTGTAGGTTTGCACTTTATCTCCTCCAGATTTGGAGGTGGATGCGCCCCATTGCTTTGACCTGTATGAGTCTTGCACCTGGTACCTGGAACCCTTAGGGCGTCTGGATTTGCCCCTTTGAGCTCTGTCTGACACAGGAAAGGAACAATTTTTTGTAGGCCAGTGTCTACTGAATCTGGGTGGCTGCACTTTTAAGAAGTCTTCAACAGTTTGCATAGACTTAGCTTTGTCTTCCATTTTCTTTAAAACCTCTTCTGCCTTAATACCAAACAGAGAATCATGCTGTAAATGTGCATCTAGCAATTTAGCTTTAACATGATCAAGCAAATTTTGTTCCTTTAACCAGGCATGCCTCCTAATCACAGATCCAGTAACGGTGGCCCTGCAGGAGGCCTCTAAAGAATCAAAACCACATTGTAAAATTCCTGGAATTCTTTATTTTCTGCACATTCTGAAATCAGCATCATTTTCTGTTTCAGCAATCCCATAACATGTTGTTGGTACTTAATAATATGAAATTGACAGTTTAAGGCCCTGACTGCCAAGGTTGCAGAAGTATAAACCTTTTTCCCCCCATCTGTCCAGTGCCCTTGAATCTCTGTCAGAGGGGGTAGGATTTTTTGCTGCTGAGGCCTTAACTTCCTTTGGACCCTGTGAAACAGTTTCAGGATCAGCAGCAGGGTTTCTAAATAAAAATTTATGTGAGTCAGGGACCCTGTAATATCTGTCAGGCTTACTGGGAGCAGGAGGTAAGGAGTCAGAGGTCAAGCTTGACTCTGAAAACACATCATCCACAACGTTTAAAACAGGGGGAATGGCCAAAAGCTTGTGCTGAGGGAGAAGGAAATCCCGGAGCCTCTTTTTTGATTCTGAGAAGTCTTGACAATCCCAGTGAGAATGCCCCCTCAAAGTATGCAAGGTTTCTCCAAATGAATAATCCTCAGGAGGAGATGCAGATGGAATAGACTCCTTAGCATCAGAATCCTCATAGGGAGGTAAAGATAATTCCTGATCAGAAGAGGAATCAGAAGAAATAGAAACCTGATCTGAAGATTCATAATCAGTGTCTTGCCTAGGCCTCTTATCTGGTGGCGAATGGATACCCCTGATCAAGTAATAAGGTCTTCAGCCATTTTGATCATCTGTTTTTAGGCATAGAGGTCTGTGCACGTGACTCATGCATAGGTTTTTTAGTTTTAGAAGTTGCTTTTGCCTTTGATTTTGCAGCTGTTGTCGGTTTGATATACAAATGTTAAGGTCTGAATACACCCTCAGAAGCCGGTGCCTGCTCAGTGGCTCCGGACCCATCCGAGGGAGATACATCCGTCTGTCCAATACCTTGTGCATCTTGCGGCATGCCAGACACCACACAGGTGTTGGTAGAGGCCTGCAACTTGAAGGTAGCAGGTATCAGGGGCTGCGAAAGCACCTGAGTACCGGCGACTGGCTTAGGAGAAGCGTAGTCGGTTTTGGATCTCGACTGCCTTTCTCTGTCCTTTTCTTTGCGCTTTTCATGTACTCCGGTAGTTGGATTGCTATCAGATGACTATTTCTAGGTAGTTAAATCTGTTTCCAAAATACTTGGATGCAAAAATATACAGATTTTTACTTTTATTTTTGAACACAAGCAGCAAATAAAAAGAGCTGGTAGCGGGTAGAAATGGGTGTGAGAAGGAATAAGAAAAATTAAAAACATTCTCACCAAAGAAACTAAACTTCATTCAAATTGGTCTAAATATGATAATAATCAAAGATGAAACCTCCAAAGTCAAAGGAAATTCTAGTTTTAAATAAACTAGAAAAAAGGAAGCCTGGCACTATCTTCTTGTAAACGGAATGAATGGCAAACAAGAACTGAAGACTTGGGTACACAACGGATTGTTAGTAAAGAGGGATTTGAAGCCTGGGAAAGATTATCAGCTTCAAGCAGAAGGAAACGGCATAATTCAGTCCTAGTGGTTGAGAAAGAGGGATCAGACCAGGTCACAGCCCTAGGTTCTGAAGGTAGTCCATGATGACTTTGTTTCTCCAGAATTTCTTGTTCAGTTAAAGACTAAAGGAGGCAATCATCCAGACAAGGGTAAATGTTCACCACTGGTGCCCAGAATTTTGTGAATATTCTAAGCAGAATACAAAGACAAAAGGGCAAGGGTGTGAGAAATGTGCTCCTCTGCCTTAAATAGTAGGTACATTTGATGCTCTCTGCAATTTGGTCAGTTTGTTCTCATATGTCAGGAATTTTCCACCAACACTAAGTCATATTAAGAACATCTGTAGGTTATCCACGTTAGTGATGGCATCAAGAGACAAATTTTTTTTAGCCTTTTTTTGCCAAGACCTTTTTACACACAAGTATAACCAGAACAAAAAGACCGTAAAAGAAAATGGAATATGAAACATTAAGCTCAGAGATTTTATATAATACATATGAGATAAATGTATGCATATGCCAAGCTTAGAGTTATGCATCTAAATAGGAGTGAGGCCTAGCAATACACTACTATAACATTTTGCCCTTAAGGCTACCCACTGTTGCTGAAATAGCTCCTATATTGTGTGAACGGGGTACATTCCATGTATTCTTCTCAGAACCCTTCTAAGGAAACCACTCTGCAGAGATGCTTTACGTTTTTTTTTTTTTTTTTTTTTTAAATGACAATATAGATGGGTCCTTCAATTCCCCTGCAATGCAAGCTCTAACTACTGATATGACATACATAAACCCAACTTCAAAAGCACAAATCTTAGTTGACACACAATGGTTGGTCAAGGATAGATGTAGTACATAGCTTAAAGTGACCTTATTCCTGAACATGTTTTCTAACACTGTCCTCAATTTAACCCACAGTTCTAAAACCAGGGGAGAAACTCAAAACTTAAAATGAGGTCTACTTCCCTGTGTTCACATGCAGTGCAAGGTTGGGTTCTAGTGGCTGTTTTACTCAGTCCTTATAATCAGTAACCCTAAAGTCTAAAGAGGATTCATTTCTCACAGGCATATGGTCATGCTTTAGACTGAACAACTAGGCTGCACTGTCTGAACTAATGCATCGATGCAGAGTCGAATTGGTGGATACTTGCAGCACATAGGGCTTGGGCTCTCGTATCTTAATCCAACAAGTACCCATAAAACTCTCCCATCCTTATAGTCCACCATTTGGCACTTTGATGCTTTACTGCTTGTGCACTGGCCAGAATAGTTAGGAATTAACAATCCTAAATTATGCTTTAGCGGGGAAAGCATGATAGAGTACCAGATCAATGGATGCTTCCAGCAAACATCAATTAGGGCACTCCATTTGATATGGGGTATCTGAAGGAGGCAAACACCTTTTTACCTTCAACATCTTGTACACAACTGCCTAGCCAATAGATGCTCTTATTGTCCCAGCTCTCTGCTTTTACTTGAGTGCTACCTATTCTCGGTATGGGACAGGCTCTATAACAAGAGCATAGATCCCCAAATATTTGAGGCTGGTAGAAATTTAGTGCTGTGATAGCTTTCCACATTTTTTCCAACTGCTGCCAATTGTGTAGACTTTTAGGACGGCCTTTCTCATATCATATAATAGACCACTGTGTGCCCAATCGTAAAACAGCACCTTCTGTAGTGACCCACAACAGGAGATTACTTCCATCATTATTAATTAAATGCAGTAGCATAAAACATTCACTGTACAGGTGCCAGTCAGGTACACCAAGGCCTAAATATTGTTTTGGTAGTCTGCCAATCCATGAGCAAATTCTTTGCTAATGGATGTTCTAGAAAATGGGAAAGTAAAGGAATGATCTTTTTATGTCAAAGACAATTATGCAAGCCTGGGATGTGACCATACAAATAGTACAGTAATGGAGCTGCCATAATCTTGTTCACTGCAATTCTCACCTTCAATTGCAAACAAAGTTAATAACATGAGTGGGCCCATTAAAACATTTTTCCACAAAGGCTCAATATTTAGCGTCATCATCTGTGCAGGGTCAGGGTGAAACAAGATACCCAAATATTTGAGGGTCATAGTGCACCATTTAACAGCAGTTTCCCTAAACCATGGCACACTTTTTGTGCTGAAAAGTTAGCGGCAAAGGCCTTAAATTTGCTTGGATTCAGTTCTAGCCCAGAGAGCTTATGAATCTCTGCCATTATGTTCTGTAGGGCCCAGAAGTCTTCTTTCAGCTTCTGAGAAAGCACCACACAGTCACCACAAAAAGACCTGGGTCTGTACACCCATCAAATTCCATCACCATAACCTGCCTGGGCTGCTCAAAAATTCTATTTAGAGGTTCAATTGCTAGCAAAAACAAGGCAGGAGATAATGGGCACCCCTGGCAAGTACCACACTGCAAAGGCCTTTGCAAAGTCCAGTAAAAAGGCTACAGTTGGTTCGGAGATCTGTAGGAGGTCTTGCATATACAAGAGGAAAGCATTTGATCTGCTTATAAGAAACCCTGCCTGTGTATGCATAATTAAACCTGGTAGTCCTGAGTTCAACCTGTTAAAATATATGCTTGTATATTAGCTAACATCCACATTAAAGAGCCTGTTGTATAGTTGGTAATCAGAGTTGCATCTTTATTGGACTTGAAAAACAACTATTAAGGAAGCACTCTAGGAGTAGCTGACCTGGTCCTTTACCTGGTATCCCAAGAATAAAAAAATACAAGCTCCAAAAGTGTGGTACTTGAGGCTTTATATGTTTCAGCATGGAATTCATCTGGGCCTGCGGCTTTGCCAGTGTCATGTTGAAGTCCCTCTCCCCAATCTGCAGAGAGTTAGTAAACCAGCACAACTCCAAGGAAACAAATCTCCCTAAACAGAAAGGGGCAGCTGCAATTTGGGCCACAGATCTTGGCCTGTATCAAATGTAACCCAGACTTCTCTACCCTTTCTGCATACTTTGTTTCCTTAAAGGACTAGCATAATGCTTTCTTAACTAATATTGCTACTTCAGTCTTGGTGCACACAGACACATAAATTAGCATCTAAATCGTATTTAGAAAAGCTATTTAACAACTTTATAAATCCCTTAGCCAGTTTACATTCCTGAAAAAACACTACAGCAACAGAAAATTTGGTTAACCAATGTTGCACAACATTTCATTTAACCTTGGAATTCAAGCCAAGTAGATTAACAGACAGACAAAAATAGTCAACAGCAGGGCAGATCACACAAGCTAGCAAGTGAGCTACAGTATTCCTAATACAATAGTATACAATTTCCTGCAGTACAATATTACCCAACTCAACACTGTATACAAGAATTGAAGTAGAGTGTTAAGAGAATAGTGAAAAACAGAGAGAAGGACTAATGTGACGTCTCTACACACAGTTACTCTACCAGTAACTACATATAACCCAAATAGCTGGATCATGCAATTAAATGGCACTGCAAGACTGTTTACCTAGTCCGCAGCTTGTTCAAGTCAATCTGCCTGAATGCTGGTTTGTCAGACCTTTAGATTTATCTTTATTTTTGCTTTTGTAATGATATTTTCTATTACCACAACGTTATAGTCATTACCAGCATTTGTACGCTCAAGGACACTACTGCCCTCCATAACTTCTTCGGATTCTTCCACCATGTTGCTCCACAGTTGTGCAGCACCTTCACTGTTCACTGGTTCTTGCAGCAGAAGAAAATGGTTACCTGTATCTAATGCATCCTGGTTGAATAACAGCTTAGCTACCGAGTTGACCGACTGCTTCCTTGTCCTGATCTTTGGGCTAGGTGGGTATTAGCTACAGACTCAGCTTTTGAAATAAGCTGTAGTTTTGGTCTTGCTCACCCAGTGTATTACAGACTGCAGCATATTTTCCCAGGAAAGCCAGGATCTTGGTGCAATCAGATCCATTAACCATATCTTTATTGGGTCCTTGAAGCTGGCTGTTTAATGGCACAGAATCATTATGGACTGTTACAAGCATTAAGTACTGAGAAACTGCAAAGCTGTCTCTGGATTCTCACAGGTATGAGCACCATCATTAAATTTTATGCATAGGGCGTCTAAATTTGAGAGTGGTAGGCATTCCATTTTTATAGCAGAGATTCCGGACAGTTACAAAGGCCCTCTTGTGTAACATTACAGACTGGGAAAAATTGTGAAAAGGTGAACTTAATGTCTGCACAGCAAGAAGGGTTAGCTCTCTTTAGCAGTTCACAGTACCCTTCCTTGTTTGCATAACTGAGAAACCAAAAAATAATTTGCATGGCAGGTATGCCAGATGTTGCAAAGGGATGAAGAGCTCTCTGCACTCTTTCAACGGTGCATGGATGCGCAGGGACAAGTTGAGAGCTTTGGAAAGATGTTCTTCTAAGAAACCACATATACTGCCCATTTCCAAGCTTTCAGCGAAGACTATAAGCTGAGGAGTGTCCCTGCAGCTTCCATTTTGCAAAGTATGTGTGTCCTGATGTGTGATGTGCCTGGCTTGAGTCTGCAACTGTACTGCCCACAGCTGTGGAGTGTTCAAGATTCTGCACTCGGTGTACTGCTCAAGTAGGATCTTTTCGGAAACAACTTCTTGCTTCAGTTTGGTAGTGCCTGCCAAAATCTTCTCACTCAGTGATGTCAGATTGTCTAATACAGAGCCCAGATCTAGGGCCAGAGAGAGTGAAGAAAGGCCTACAAGCAAATCTTTAGTTGTGCTTGACATCATTAAAAAAAGAAAAGGCTGAATATCTTGTGATCAAAGGTATAGCAGGGAGATGACAGAAATGGGCAGAGATTTAAAAAGAGCTAATTAGTTGGCAGCAAAGCTAAATAAAACTTATTAAAGGTTATATGTCATTGTCAGAACAGACATGGGAAGCAGCTCACACCATCATTTATACACTCTGCCTCCCACAAGACAAACAATCTGTTTCTTAAAGTAAGGTAAGCCTACTCTGGGTTTTAAGAAGCAGGAGGGTGTGAACTGGCCTAGATGGGAACCTTAGGGGGCTATATCAACTGTCACTTTGTCTTTAAATCAATAATTCTGAGGAGACCTACACACTGATATGTACACAACATTGTAGTTTATGCTTCAACATGCCAAACATCTCACAAATGGGTTGCGTTTTGCATCCTTTGACCTACCAGACAGCTATTCCTCTCAAGATATTGCAGTAGCAACAGATTCCTCTTCTGTCCATCTTCCCCTAAAGTAAAGGGCAGCTGGTCTCAGGCACTCAATACATGTACTAGCTGGCCCACATGCAGCCACACAGGCAATTAAGACCATTTCCCTTGGCACCAGTGGTCCAGCATACATCCACAGGTTTCTGGTGTAACATGTACTGTTTGTATCAAAAACTTCTTCATATAAACATGAAGTCACAAATTCTACACTAATGTACCTATTTGTTTGTTTTATTTTTAAACCCATAATGAATGGCAATATAATGATTTCCTTATTAACGCAAAATGTAGTTAATGCACTTCTGCAACTCCTTGCTACTATCTAGGGCATTAATTACTGGTATTTGTCTTTCCACACAGAATCTCTTAAGGACTCGCTCTTCTCATACCGTTTTCTTCAAATAGCATTTGCTGACCGCTCATGCTAGAGCCTCCCAATGTACTGCGTTTCCTAACCAGAATCACACAATCCACTTGGCCTCCCAGAGTATGTTGCATTAAACGTTAAGTGTGTGTGTGTGTGTGTGTGTGTGTGTGTGTGTGTGTGTGTGTGTCAATGCAGTCATCTCCATAAATCTACAGAGGTTAAAATGTGCCATGTGTGCAGTTAAGCACAATGCAATACGCAAGAAACTTAGGAAGCATGTGAAATGCATTACACGGATGACTGTCCGTTGCTCTGCTTTACTTGAGTGAACTCCGTTTATCAGAGTACTACACAACAATCATAAATGCAATACAAGCTAGCAAGCATATTAAACAACTACAGTTACACAGGCATGTAGTTTTATATGCTGTGACATGCTGAAACAAACCCTTTACAAAGTTATCATATATCAACAAATAAATTAAAATGTTCATCCGATTAAGAACCATAACAATAAGATTGTGTAGCTTATGTTAAAACTGTACAGTCACGTACTGTAGTATGCACATTCAGTGCAGCGTCTAAGGATGTAAAACTGTACATTCACGTACTGTAGCATGCACATTCAGTGCAGCGACTAAGGATGTGGGTACCAGCAGAATATGCAGTCTGAGAAGGCCACACTGCAGTGATGAGTGTTGCCCAAGTAGCCATTACCAAAAGAAAAAATAAAACATTTGTCAGTGTTAAAAGCTGACTTGCACAAGTGATAGGACTACATCAACATGACAGAAGGGAGACAGAGGAACACATGTGGCAGTGTACATCATAAAAGCCATGATGTGTACATTAATTCTAAGGGGCAATTAAGTTGCATCCAAGGTGTTCATGCATGGAAGCATGCATTTTCACTTTGGCCCAGCAGAGAAAACACTGCACCGTGGCTGGCAGCTATCAAAGAGAGAAGGAAGCAGGACACAAGCCAAAATTAAGCCTTGCAGGATGATTGCTCTACACCTCTCAACTAATATGACTTAGGCAAAGTACTACGATTTTGGTCACCAGATTTATCCCTGCACCTTTTAGATTTATAGCACTTAAGTCAATCCTGCCCACAATATCATTATTAAACACTGTATACAAACCAAGCCTACACAACGATTCACAGAAACAAACTATATAGGGTCTAAATACCTTCTATTATGAAAAATAAAAAAAAAAGTTTCACTTTTTTGACCCTTTGCATTGATTTTTAAAGATGAGTGCTAGGATTTTGTAATGCTTGAAGGTGGAGTGGTATAACTCTTGCCTTCATGCCAAGTCACAGACTGGTACCAAAAGGCTAACATCCTAAAAAAAGGAAACATTCCCCAATACAATGACATGGGATATTCAGAAATGGAAGGAAGGGGAAAAGGGACCAAGGAAGGATTAATTGAAGACAGGTGGTCAATCATTTACAGCTTCTTTTTTTTTTCAGTTTAATAAATAAAAGTCCTCCGACTGATTTTTGGAATCAGCAGTTACCGTCAAAGTACCATTTTAAATTCACTGCTTTCAAAGGGTTAATTACCACTGTCACATGACATTACTTCCACAACAATTTAAAGGGATATTATCAAGGTTTACAGATTAGAAAACTATTTTAAAATGAAACCTAAACATCCCAAGCCTTTTTCTTGAAAAAACACTGCTGACTGTTTTGATGGTTTGAGGGCCTACCACTTTACAAAACTACAACGATTTGCAGGCTATCTAGGTCCTGCAGCATTCACTAGTTTTGCCAACTTCAAGACAGACGTAAGGAAGCACGTACCACTGTGGCAATGCCAACAGTAAGGCTTTCAAAACTCCAGCAGAGTGTTACCGCAGTCCTTAGCAACTGCACTCTGTGTAAACTGCTATACTGTTGTAAAGCATGAAGTTGTAGCAGAAAGTACTGCCTATGGTGGCCTTCCAAAGCTACTTAAACAGTCAACAAACCAGACTAGAACAGCACCTTTTAGGTCACTAATGCTCAGCCCTTCTAACATCAGGAGCTCTGTGATGAGGTTCATAGAGAGTATGCACTGGGTGGGAGTGCCTGTATCAGTCTGTGGCTTGGTTTGCCGAGTGCAGTGGAACCCCATGCACTGTGCAACAGGAAACTACCAGGTAGGGAGAACAGAGCTACAATCATGCATGCTAGGTTCATGGTTGGGTGCTTACTGCAGTAAGTTAACGAGACCTGAAGGTGCAATGGCGTTTGGAGGAGGTGGCATTGCCACACTGAGATTAAGTTAGGATGAATATGAATACTGTGCATGACAAATATCATGGGAAATGAATACTAAGCCCGTGATCTGCTACCACAGCTAACCAGACAAATAATGCAAGACAAAACTAGTGCTTTGGGAGCATAACCTTTAGATCTTAAAACAAGAGGAATACATGCCCTTATCAGTCACCACTGTGCAAGGCCATATTGCCATTTTAGTGAAAAAATCCTTATTCTGAAACCACTTTTTATAAAATATAGTGAGCCCATTGTAAACAGCATTTACTGTATGCTTTAGAAAAGTATGTCTTTCCAGTCTATCAAGTGGATTCAATTACAATGGATATCTTACAATGTCTTATGATGTAAATTGTTCTAAATATAACTGCAAGGGAGGGACAGATAACCATAAATGTATAGATAAGTAATGCTCAGTTACATAACGTATCTTAAAAGTTATGTAGCATGGTAAAAACACAGCTTGTTCTTGCATTGTACTATTACTGGCTTGTACATATTTGCTGCACTCTGACCAAAGGCTTGCATGCCTATTCATCCAAGCCAGCACTGAGCATTTGTCTTATGTGTCACCTTGTGACATTCTGTGGTAACTAAACAGCCACCATCTCAAGGTGACCAACACTTCTTTTTATCACACAGATGCAGGTGATAACAGTGCATTGCAAATGGCATAGTTAGAAGTAAATTTATCAACAATACACTGCTGTTGTCTTTCGGCTTTTCCCGGTTAGGGGTCGCCACAGCGGAACTCCGGTCCGCTAATGATTGGCAGTAGATTCAACAATACATATTAACTTAAATAATACTGGCCTTTCTAGTTTACTAGCTGGTATGTTGATGTAGTTGACTCAATAATCTACAAATTTAAAATGTTTGCAACATAAGTTGTGTCAGACTTGGAGCAGATACAGACTGGATGCTTCATGTTGGCAACTGTACAAAATATTGCCTATTTAGCAAAAAAAAAAAAAAACTTTGTCTGCAAGATGAAAGAAAACATCTGGCCTTTATGTTTTCATATAGTGAGATACTATACCCCAATAGTTTTATTTTCATAGCTATCAGGTAGATTGCTTTTTAAAAGAGCATATGCACAAAGTTTTAGTTACTCCAGATAAGAACTGAGATGCCCATCCTAACAACATAACATGTTATCAAATTTATTTATGATATCGGCCTTAGTGCTGAATTCATTCAAATTGTTTTCTGCCATTGAAAGTACTGCTCAAAACAGTTATTATGGACCCTACTATATTAAGCTTCTGCTCCAAGATCAAACAACAGGTGTTGATACTAAAACTATGCTAAAAAGTTGTTAACCATGCTGAAAACTTTCCTAGGCAGTTATAGTTTGGAGATGTGAGAAGTCATCTAATGAGTTTGGTTACTTAAGGTGATCTAGTCTAGGCTACCTAAGCAGATTGCATATCCTATTTTCCTCTAACAGCACAATGCCTCCTTATAAGATGTCCTACATATAGTAGTCCGATGTGTCAACTCTCCTCCCTTGCCACTCACATCTTTTTAAGACAGAGCAGTGTAATTTCCTGTACTCTGAACCTATTAGGATTAGAACCCCACTAACATGAAAATGGCATTACAGAGCACCATGACTTTGTCCTTCATATGACACATTAATCCTCAGTGCTCTCCCCTTCACTGCAATCTCCTGACTTCCCCACTGTTTAGGCCAACGACTGTGTAAATGAAACATGAACTTGGAGAATTCATTGTTGGATAACTACTCAAACAAAAAAAAATCCATAACTTAATGACAAATTTTGGAGGAGGTATATAGCCTTCAGGAGATGCCAGCCTTGTAAGTACACTGTAGGTAATATGCACAAAGTGCTTGTGGGATATTGATGCTAACGGAGACCACCTAGTTGAACAACTTCTTTTGTAATTTATATTTTATATGGCTGTATGTGCTAATTTTCATACGAAGTAAAACAGACAAGTCCCTTTCAGGGCATAACCCAGAGACTGCCCATGCTGTGGAACAGACTTCCCATACATGTCAAGCAGAGCACCTCACTGGTCCACTTCAAGAGAAATCTTGATGAACGGAAGGGAAATAGAAAATTCACCCCGGGGATCACTCCAGTGGCTCTACTCAGAGGTACTAGGAACTAAAGGTAGGGTGGCACGATGCCAGGATAATCCTATGGGCTAGGCTTGCAAAGGCTCCAGGGCCATTAGCCTAGTACAGACCTATGAACTTCTATATAAAAAAGTATACGACAAAAGTCATGAGTAAATATGACTAACCAACCCAGACATTTTAAAGGTCTTCTATTTACATTCCCATATGCACTCCAGAATATCAGGGTTATGTGCAGTTCAATAAAAAAAAAATAAGCAGTAAATGAAAGAAATCTTCACAGGTGACACCAGGGAGTCAGTGTCAAGGAGCATGTAGATTTGAAAAGATGCGGAGGTTCGTCCACTAAAAAAAGTCTACAAACATATTCTCTCACTAGCTCTACAGGGATGTCACAGATGAATATAGTAAATTTATATGGCAGCTTATGAAGCTTTTTATTAAGAAATGGGCTACACAAACTAGAAATGCGGTGGGGAAAATGCATCCCAGAATGTAAGCTGTCACGTGTCCCAGAGCATTTAAGTTAAAGACAAGAATAATTCACTAGGTTAATGCAGGGGAGGGTGGGCATTGGCTCACTTTTTCACTTTAAGTGTTTAACATTTACTACTACACTACAGAGGTAGACATCACGATAATTCAAAAAGATACAACCCGCCAAAAATTCATGCATCAGTTTAAGGCGCATACTAAAAACTTACTGGGAATGGCCTACAGATATTTCCCAGTTTTGTGACTTTAAAATGCATTATTTTTGAACAATCATTTTTTTGATTAAATGCATCAAATACAGTCTGTCCATCTCTCTCTCTCAACCAAGTGCCAGCATGTCCATTATTCCATTAACGAGCATTTTCTAAAAATCAGTCAACGGTTGTCATACGTCAATAACTCAAACGCTGAAATGAAGTACAAGCTATACTGTCAAAAAATGGTATTATACAAAAACAAGATTGTAAAATGTAATCAGGTGAATCTGGTAAGCATTATTAAAGTTTATAAGTTAAAACTATGCACACAAAGTAATCAATCACATTCAGAAATGCATACCAATATTTAACAAAATATGTATTCTTGTAGATAATAAAAATGACTTCCATCAATAGCTTGTCGATCCTACTCCAGTGAAAAGATAGACAAGTGAAACATTAATTGCACATATCACTTGAAGTTAATTCAGAGAGGTTATGTACTACATGGTATAAGCAAAGAACAAGATTGTGTTTTTGCAGAGAACAAGACTCCTGCACCTCCCATGTGAGAGCTTCACCCCCATACAGTATATACTAAAACTAGAACTCCAAGACTGCAAAATGGCTGACAAGGAGGAATACTTTTAGTACTATTCCTTCCTGTCGAAATTGTAATAACAAATCCAGGAATGCACATACTGGCAAGATGGGTGGAGGCAAAGCTCCCCACATTGGAAATTGCAGAGGGAACATCCCCTGCAAAAATGCACTACACAGAATTTCATATCTTTATCTGAACCACTGTAAGTTAAGTAGTTTAACTAAGTTAAGTAGTTTCTTGAAGTGACTTGACAATTATTTTAAACATTGCAGTGTTTGTTTACTGCATGATTCGATTACTAGAACTGACAATTAGGGCCACCCAGATTCTTGTCTGGGATTTCAAGCAGGCCCTAAAAATAGAACGGTAACATCACAATCCAAGTTATAAACTAAAAGCGAGTAGAGCTTACTTCACCAGTGGTCAACTGCCTGATCCTTACTACAAATACGGTTAACATAATATTTTACATAATTAACTGCTACAAAACCGAGATGGCAGATAGTCAAAGAGATGAAAGCCTGAATGTGCCAGTGTTCTTTTCACTACAGAGTTGAATGTGAACATCTTGGAGTGTCAACCTCTAAACGGCCAAGTGGTGAAACAGGAAACAAGGACATTTGGTGAGCAGTATAACTGTACACCACATATCAAGTTCACATGGATATTCCAAAACATATCAACAAGATGCTGTACATGTGGAAAGTTCTAGTAGACTGGATTCTGTGTTGCATTAGAATGTCAGAGATCTATGATTCTATCTATTTCGCTGTCAATCTCTGTAGAATACAGCACTGTATTAAGAGACTGTTGCAGAATCGTATCAAACCATGGACTACATGGAACTCATATTTAATCCTTAGCAATAACTCCCAGGCCACCAATGATAAGAAACCAGATTATGAAAGAGGAATGGAAACCACTGATCAAATTCAGTTGTTTGTTTGCCAGCTCAGGGAGTCAATGCGTTCTTACACTTCCATGTTGTTCTGAATTAAAAATGGACCATTGTGTTTTAAGGGGCTTGGTAAAAGCACACGTTTTTTTCATTATCCCTTCCAAAAGTTGAACCTTCAATGAAACCACAATGTGTTTTTAGGAAGACTCACAAGGGAAAAAAAATACCAATTTCATTCTAACCTATTTTTGCCCCCCCCCCATCCCCTATGACCATCAAGATTCCATCTGCTCTTCTGACTCTCTCCCAAGACGTACTAGAACAGGTAGGCAAAAAGCTGGAAATCATGGGTCGCAGAGCAGAAGTTACAAGCTGCCCTGTTGGTCACTACTGTAGACCCAGTACAATTAAGCATTTCTGCACAGCCATGATTTCAGTTACAGTACTCGTGTGCTTCTAACCAGGCTTGCACTCCTTGAGTCTTACCGAAGTCACAACAGTTGCAATATATTGCCTTTCCCCAGGTACAGTTCTTTCAGGACACTGACAAAAACTTCCTTCTGTGAGGGGCAAACTGGCATCAGCTGCTTCCCCCACCCAACTCTCCCCAGCTGTCTCTTCTGACTTCCAGGCACCTGTTTAAACCCAGGTTATCTCAGATACAGTCAGGGCAAAAACCTCAAAGTCAGAGAAATGACAGGATCTTTCCCGAATACGATGAAAGATTGACGATTCACAAATCCTATCTAAAAGTGACTGTTAAAGTAGATTGTACATCAGCTACTAATGCAGTAATGGCTAGGTCTGCTTAAGCTTTCAGTAACAAAATACTACAGTTACTTTATTGTACTGGATTATTTAATTTATGTGCTGTTACACATAATTAATACTAAGTGTGTGCAAATTAGTTATACTAACAAATGCAACCATTAGTGAAAAGCCTGAAAAAAAAATAGTACAGACTGTGGAGGGACTCTTCTCAAAGTACCTAACATAACAGTGGGAAAGAATGACTGCCTTCTTATTAGATATGAAATCAATAACATTTAGTTATTTCAGAGTTGTATTTTTAACAGGATAATTACATTTTTTTCATTCTGCACTCTTAAAAATGGTGTTTCGGATTAAAACAAGGAGGCTGCTGTTGGCCCAAACGACTGCAGGAAGAATCAATTACAAGAGATGGACCCTCTATTAACAGATCCCTGATAACAGCTTTGTGTTTAGTATTCCCCATGACAGACTCCAGCAACTTCTCCCATGTGGCCGCTATGAAATAATATGCTTTTAACCGAAGGACTATTTCATTAATTGTAGTTTTTTCAAAAGTCGATTCATCACATATGTTGCACTGGATACCTGTCCCATCACAACTGGACTATGTTACACTTTGTAACAAATTTCAGTGAGTAAGGAGGTTCTCTCTTCCCCAACTGTTGTATGACCTTGGAGTTAGCATTTTGAGATGCTGAAGTGTGGGGATGCAGCTGGGATAAAGCTTTTTTTCTTTTTTTTCATTTTTGTAGGTTCATAACTGAATGGAAAGTTTATGACTGAAGGGCTTTAGCTGACTGTTTATTAGTTACCCCAGTAAGATTTCTTCCACATACTCCAGGCATGAATTTAATTTCTCCCATCTAATTGTCAAGTCTAGTTTTAAAAGTACACAGTGTGGCAGGTAGACAGTTTATTTCAAAGGTAGGGAATGCACTGGTTTATGAATGTGACACATCAGCAGGTCCCTGTTATCTTGCACGGCAGGTTGAGGTCTTTAATACACGCGTTTACTAGCAATGGGGCAGCTAGAAAGGTGATGTCATTCACAAAAGTAACCATACTACATTTTTTTCTTTTTTTGCATTTAAGATGAACACATGACTGGCACCAGGCATTGGTATGGTCCAAGCCCTGCTAAAGTTCCTGACTCTCCATGAATACATGTGTGCGTTGGTGGTGGTGGGGGTCGGGGGGGTATTTGACAAAAACACCCAGTCTGCAATCAAAAAACGTACTTAATACCAGTCCCTGGGCATCTATTTTCACTTATGAGAAGTAGATATCAAGCAGAAAGGGGCGTAGAACACAAGTCATGTGAACTCCTTACTGGTGACACTCCTCTGGCTAGTGGAAGTATCCTTTACCTGAACAGTGTGGGTTTAGAGAGTCAATTTGCTCTGTAGCAGACAGTGCACAAGTTTATCTTAAGCTGGGAAAGTTTACCTAAGATACTAACATATGGGATGGCATTAAACCCTTGGCAATATCAAGGTATCTGTTAGGAACGGTCAAGCCTTCAAGGACACTTTCAAGTGAAATAGACTACATTTAATAGATACAGCTTACCTTTTTCAAACTCAAACTGGTTTAGGTCCAGGATTTTGGGTCAGAAATGTCATTCATTAACTCAGCAATTATGTAATTCCATGCATTTAATTACTTTATTTTTATTTGACATTTGGTAACCAGGAAAGTCCGACTGGGTACAGAATACCCATTTTCAGCGGAGGCCTGGAGAGAAAAGCTCCACACAAAGAATGTAAAATTCAAGACACTAAGAGTGACTGGGAACACAAAAATTACTTAGATTATAAATAAAATACAAAGCTGGATACAGGAATTGTACAAGCAGTAAAAAGGTACATCATTAGATACAAAACATTAAAAACTGAACAAAAATTACATATGCAAACACTTATATAGATTATAAAATGCATATTTGGATGTGGGTTTTTACAAGCAGAAAAAAAAAAAAAAAAAAAAAAAAAAAAAAAAAAAAAAGAGTTTGATACAGGGTATTACTAGTACAAGAAAGAAATTAAATAACTTTATATTCACAAGACAAAACTTGCCTACAATTTCCAGGGTCTGCTATAGAGCTACCTTAGTATAATGGTACAACTATTGCCATTGTTCTTGTTTCTTGGACATAACCCACATGGAGATTAAAACTGAAGATCTTTAAGAGGGAGTCTGGCCAAGTACAACTTGACACTTCCTGGCAGAAAACTGTAGATTTTACATGATCTCACAAAGCTAATATTTTTAGTTTGGATAGTGTGGATATAATCTGGTTCAAGTAGATTCTAGATGGGAAGGTATGAGACGTCAGGTAGAACTGAGAATTTTTGGACGGGTTGGGAAATTAGTAACAAATTTTTCTGTGAGGATATTGACAAGAACTTCAGGATCACAGCAGAAGACCTCAATGAAAATAAATTTGGTATGATAATGCCATAATATACAAGTTTCCTAATGTAACTAAAGAAAACCTTGTGGTTCATCTTTAGTGCTTGTGATAACCCTGATTTCAAACATGTCCTTGCATAACTTGACAGAGTGCTTGAGGATCTTATTTACTAGTTTTAAGCAACTTATACGTTGGGAGGGTCAGGATGTTAGATAGCTTGAAGCTTCTTTTTGTTGTAAAGCTTGTCAGAAAGAAATTCCACCATATGTGATTATTTCTGAATTTACCACTATTCTTACAATGGATGGGAACAGACTTCATTTGTACATAATGGAAGAGTATGCAACATTAGGTCTAGATTTAACAGTTGTTTACCTGGAAAGTCCGACTGGGACAGAGCCCATTTTCAGTGGAGGCCTGGGGGGAAACTCTCCAGATGCATGTCTTTGGAATGTGGGAATAAACCACAGCAAACGGAGGAAACCCATGTGAACGCAGGGAGGACATGTAGACTCCGCACAGAAGGCACCCCATCTGGGAATCAAACAGAAGAACCTCTTGCTGTGAGGCAATAACGCTAACCTATGCATCATTTATACCTAAAAAAATGTATGAAAAACAAAAACTACTAAAACAAAAACTCAAAGGCAAGGTTCATCCAAAAGACTTTATAGGCATTCAAAGTTGGCGCTAAATGTATGAACTTCAGACAAGCCAATAAGTAAAAAGGCAGTTTAAATAGTTATGAAAATTATGACATCATATCCCCTATTACATTCTTAAAGACACATACTCCCTATGGCTAACAATTACTTCTGTTAAAACGACTAAGGTAAATATACATATAACAAATTTACAAAACATTCCAGTCAATATTCTATAGATATATATATATATATATATATATATATATATATATATACACACACACACACACACACACACACACACACATCTTCTTCTTTCAGCTTTTCCCAGTTAGGGGTTGCCACAGCGGATCATCTGTCTGCTCATGATTGGCAGTGGAGTTTTATGGTGTCGAGTTGCCAGCCCGGCACCAAACCTTCCATAGAAGGCATACACATGCACACACTCACACCTAAGAGAACATTGGTCATTTAGACCAGGGTTGACATATGCATTAACCTTAAGCTGAAAAATAAAGCTATCTTTCTTCCAAGCGGAGGGCTCAAGGTCCTCCCCTAGAATTTTCAATAATCAAATAGTTGAAGAAATGGCCTGGGTTTTCAATTACATGTTTTCCTAAAGCATTCATAACATTAAGTTTCCCAATATTGTATTGGTGGTCGTAAACCCTCTGCTTAAAATGTGTCTCGGTTTTTCCAATATAAAACCCTGGGCAACAAAATAATCCCAAAACTTTCACAATTGTATCTACCTCTGATTCTATAAGTGACACTGTTGATGGAAAATTTGTTAGTAACTTTCATGAATTTACAAAAGTTACATCTGCCACATTTAACCATGCCAATGTTGGAAAAATTCCCATTTGTGTAATTTTCCAAAATGCCCTTCAGGTTATTCTCCCTTTTAAAAATCAACCCAGGTGTTTAATGTGTTTAATAAGGGGGATCTTTAGGTGTTCCAATTCTTCAGTAAGATGTCACGCAAATAATTGGCATCTGTTGAACAGGTTGTAATGAATTTAAAAACATGAGTACTATCATTATGTATAGGAACTCCAATGATGTCATTCTAGCAGCTCTCACCAGCTAACCTTTAATAACTGCTTTTGGACATTTTAGGAAATGGACAACAGAAGTCTCTATAGAAAATGAAGTGCAAAAAAAGAAGTTATACTTCATTTTTCTGCAACCTGTGGATATACGGATTCGAGCCGGCAACTTTTTTTCTAGCATCTGCTCCAAGCTCCAAGCTCCGAGCTCCTCCCCTTACCCATAATGCCCTACCATCTCCTATCTTCCCTCAGATCGAGTTTGCTACAACTAGCAATATATATGCAACTCAACCCAATAACCAACCTGAAAACAGGATAAGGTCTGGGGGATGGAGGGAGGGAATGTTGCAGAAAAATGAAGTATAACTACTCAGATGGAACGTTATGGTGAGTACATAACTTCTTTATCTGAAGTAGTTAACTTCATTTTATCTGCAACCTGTGGGACAGAGTCCACAGCTACTCCGATCCTGGGAGGCCCTTATGGAAGGATATTCCTGAGCACCACGGAGCCAAAGGATGCTCTACCTCTCGAAATCAGATCCAATTTGTAATGGGAAATGAAGGTATGTGAATTGGCCCATGTCGCTGCTGCGCAAATATCGTCTAAAGGTACCCTGGACCAAAAAGCAGCAGAAGTTGCCATGGACCTGGTAGAGTGAGCCTTAACTATACCAGGAGGTAATAAACCTTTTGCTTTGTAAGCATGTGAAATGCAAACAGTGATCCATCTGGCTAAAGAAACTTTAGAAATAGCTTTTCCCATAAATGCGTTGGAAAAAGAAACAAACAATTAGTCAGTCTTGCGGAAAGACTCTGTTCTATGAAGATAAAAGCAAAGTTGTCTATGAACATCCAACAAATGGAGTTTGTATTCACCTTTATTTTGAAAGTTGGGAAAGAAAACGGGCAGATTAATGGACTGGTTTAGGTTTGCTTCAGATGCCACTTTAGGTAAGAAGGAAGGATTAGTATGGAGGGAAACCTTATCCTTATGGAAGACCAAATAGGGAAACACGGCAGACAAAGCTTGAAGCTCAGAAACTCTCCTAGCTGAAGTGATGGCTACTAGGAAAGCTGTCTTCCAGGACAAAAATTTTAATTATACCAATGCTGTGGGTTCGAAAGGAGGGCCAACCAATGCCTGTAAAACAAAAGTAAGGTCCCAAGGAGGTACAGAATACTTGACAGGGGGTCATAGCAGAAAAGTACCTTTGAGAAAAACCTTACACAGCCTAGAGGAGGCTAAGGCCATGTTGTCTTCACAAACGTGAAAACTGGAAATGGCTGCCAATTGTACTTTCACTGTGGAGGAACGAGCTCCTTGCTGAAAAATACTAGACAGGAAGTCCAACACCACTGGAACAGGAGCTGTAAAGGGATCTATTTCTCTCTGTGAAGCCTAAATGGAAAAATGCTTCCATTTACTGCGATATAGTTTTCTAGTGGAATCTTTAACAGAGGCCACTAGAATTGATTTGACCTGGGATGAAAGACCAGGAGTCCTGGCGATTAATGGAACTGGAGCAACCAAGCTGTAAGCTTGAGGCTGCCCAGATCAGGTGGACGTGTCCCCGACGGATGGGAAATTAGATCCGGGCAGGGATCCAGAACCCACGGGAGAGCTAATAGATGAGACCAAAGGAATGGGAACCAAACCTGATGAGGCCAGAATGGGACAATGAGGATCACTTTGTACCGTAGTCGGCAAGCTTTCTGAAGAAACTTCGGAATGAGTGGCAATGGGGGATAAGCATACAGAAGCCCGGGGGGCCAAGCATGGACTAGAGCGTCTCTGGGGACTTCCCCTGGTGAGGGAATCAGAGTGAAGAACTCGCTACACTTTGCATTGGAAGGAGATGCGAAAAGATCACAGCAAGGCTGACCCCATGCCCGGAAAATCTCCTCCATTACTGACCGTTTCAGAGAGCACTTGTAGGGCATCAGAATGGCCCGGCTCAGTCTGTCCGCTAAAATGTTGGAGCGCCTGGGGATGTGCATTGCTATCAGACACAGACAGGTGAAAATCGCCCATTCACACTCTCTCATGGCCTCGCGACATAGAGGGTAGGATCTAGTTCCCCCCTGCTTGTTGATATACCAGACGACAGACATGTCGTCTGACTGAATTGCAATCAATCCGAGATGGAGGACTGTGTGAAAGGCTTCCAACGCTAAAAGCACTGCCCTCATCTCTAGAACATTTATGTGCAAATTGGTCAACAGTGCCCCCCCCCACCAGAGTTGGGAGGCGTCCGTGGTCACTGTGGTTTGGACTGAGGTTGATGCAAATGGAAGTCCTGTTGATACCTCCGGTGACGTTAACCACCAAAGAAGAGATGTCCTGCAGACGTGGCTGATCTTGATGGGAAATTCCATGGCTAGGTCTAGCCAGGACCACTGGACCGCCAGAGTCCACTGAAGAACCCGCATGTGAAGACGTGCATAAGGGAGAATAGATATGGCGGCAGCCATGCAGCCCAGAGCCCGGAGAACATCTCTCGTCTTTGAAGACTGGGAGTTCGCCATGTGGCCCCTGAGATGCAGAATCCTGTCTGTAGTTAGGAATACCTTCATCTGCAAAGTGTCTAACTGTGCCCCAATGAAGTCTAGAATTTGTACTGGTTGCAAATGGGATTTGTAAACATTGACTAATTCCCCATGAGTCTGCTAATCGAATGAAATAATCTCGGGCCAGACACAAGTGATGCTTGTCGTGCGCAGCGAAGAGCCAGTCATCCAGGTAAAGAAACCCCTGAATACCCTGAAGCCTCAGGTGGGCCGCTACAACTGCCATTACCTTGGTGAACTGTGTTGTGGTGTGGCTGTGGTGAGACCAAATGGTAGGGCCCTGAACTGAAAGTGACTGGCTCCCAGCCAGAAGCGCAGAAACCTACTGGAGCTTCTGTGTATTTTGATGTGGTAGTAAGCATCCTGAAGGTCTAAAGAGCACATCCAGTCGCACTCTCAGAGATAAGGTAGAATGGACTGTAGAGTGACCATCCGGAATTTTTGTTTTGCTACCCACAGGTTTAATGTGGACAGGTCTAGTATGGGCCTGAGGTCCCCCGTCTTTTTTGGCACCAGAAAGAACCTTGAGTAGACTCCTAATTCGAACTGATCAGGGGGAACCTTTTTGATGGCTCGTTTGATAAGCAACTTTGAAACCTCTAGAGCTGCGGCCTCCCTGTGAGTGGGTGGAACATCCGGGAGGTGTCTTGCAATGTTTGGAGGGGGCAATGAAAGGAACAGAGTAACCTCTGGATATTATCTGAAGAGCCCAGCGATCTGTCGTAATGGACTCCCATGCCACTGGGTGTAAGGACAATCGTCCCCCGACTGCCAACAGAGTAGGACAGTTGGGCAACCCCTCAGGGCTGCTGACTGGGTCTATCAAAAAAGGGTTCCCTAGACCCGAAATTCCAGGGACCCCCTCTACCTCCGGGTCGGCGTTGATCTTGTCCCCCTCTGCCTCTGGGGGATAGCTGTCCTGAGAATCCCGGGAAAACTGAGATTTTTGGAACCACATCTTCTGCCCTCTTTGATTACTAGAGAAGCGGACTCTGATGGCAGACAAAGTCTTCCCGTCCTTTTCGCTCTGGACAGGTGTGTCACGTACTGTCTTCCCAAAGAGGGAAGAGCAATCGTAGGGAGCGTTGATAAATGAAACTGACACAATCTAAGCCAGGCATGACACCTCATGGCTATGCCATTCCCAGCCGCTCTAGCTGCTCCTTCTGTGGCGTGGGAAAGTAGCTGCATAGATGTATTCGAGACCGATTTCAGAGTAGACATTTTCACCGAAAACAGCTGTTTGTCCTGCGGCGATAAAGACTCTGGGGGAGACTCAGCGAATTCTGAAGCAAGGTCTCGCTGAAGTCAAATCACATGTGCCAAATAATTCAGCGCACGGATAGAAAAAGTCGCTGAAGAGTATATACACTTCCCAAACCTATCCACCGACCTGGACTCCTTGTCTGGAAGGTGGGCTAAGGAACTCTCCTGCGCTAGTTCCTTCCTTGTGGCCGCTGTGACCAGCATAGCATCAACTGTGGCTCCTTTCAACCAGGGTTGTCTATCCAAAGGAGGAGATAAAACCTTGTCAGGACATTTGGGGATGGGCTCTATGGTGTCGGGCTCCTTCCATGTCCTCGTGGTGATGAGGTCCACCAAGGGGTTTGCTGGTGGGGACACCCAGGAAGTAGATGGGCCCGTGCCAAAGGCCTCCAGGAACACTGACTCATCCCCAGAAGGTTTTGGGGCTGACCAACCTCCCCTCTAGCAGAGGATTTCCATAATTTCTCCGAAGGAGACGTCTTCGGGAGGTGACCTGGGGGAACCTTCTCCATCTAAGTCAGTGTCACTGGTGAAGGACTCGGGGGAGTCCAGGTGCCTCCTTTTGCACTTGCGGTGGCCCTCTTCAGTGGGACTTTCAGAAGGGGATCCGTGAGCAGCAGGGGTTTCCTCGGGGAAAATGCCCTGGGGATCCTCTGGCCTGGGCTGTCCCTGAGACAGGATGAAGGGAGTAGTCGCCAAATCCAGGGGGGGGATGGGTGGTATCCGAGGGAATGGGCTGGGGTCTGAATCCCTGGGAGAGAACCCTCACCAACATTTCGAATGCCAAAGGAGAGGTCCTCCCCGGATCTAAAGTGGGGACCAGGGCCAATGATAGGGTAGCCTGAGGCCCGAGGGAATGGATTGGGTACGAAAGGGTCGGAGCCAAAGAATCCATTTCCCCCTGGTCTGACTCCCTGTCTGCGGCTCCGAGAGTCACTCGGATCCGAGCAAGTCGGATCCGGGGAACTCAAGGTAACAGCCGGAGTCAAGGTTGGAGGAACTGTCGGCGCCGAGCTACCAGCTCCGAAGAACCTTGGATCCAAAAGCCCCGAAGCACGGATCGGGGAAGGAGAGATGGGGCGGAAATGAGGCACGGAGGTCGCCCCTCCAGAGGGAGAGGGACCTGGCAAGACTCCCATCTGAATTTGGGTCTGAAGAATCTCTGCATCATCCTGTCCATATCCATTTCCGATAGGCTCCGACTCGACCTCGAAGAGGCCACCGACTCTAATTTGGCTGGTCTGCGCAAAAGGGTGGAGGGCCTCGGGTCCAAAAGTTCCAACAGCTCTGGTGAGAAACGTGGTGACCGGAGCAGAGGAGAAACAGGCCTCTTGGTCTTGGATGGAGGGCTGAGAAAGAGCTCCCTGTCTGGGGATCTCTTGCGATGCCACTCTTTCTTTTTCTCCCTTTCTTCTCTGCATATTTCCTTTTCCTTCTCTTTTTATCTGTCAGACTCACTGACTGAAGATCTGTCCTTAGAGGACCCATCGCCAGACGAGGAGGGAGGTTGAGTCCCTGTCTGGGGGGTGTACTAGAGACCGAGGCTGAGGCAGAATCCAGCATGGCAACTGGGAGAAGGCCTTTGGTGACTAGCTTGGCCTTACGATCCCTAAGGTCCCTGGGTTTGAAACCTGAACAAATAGCACATTGGGTGGATAGATGTGCTACTCCTAAACATATCACACACAGAGTGTGACCATCAGCAGGGGAAAGCTTATGGCCACACTCTGTACATTTTTTGAATGCAGGCTTTGGCTGATCAGCCATAGTCCTGTGTTCAAAGGTAAGGATACTACCTTCCCACAAAAACCACACACACACACACACACGTAGGGGAAGGGCAAGGGCAGGCCTGAAAACTACTCTACTACCAACAAAACTTTTTTTTTTTTTTTTTTTTTTTTTTTTTTTAACACTAACGACCAACTCGCTAATACAGAAGGGGAGGAAGGGTAATCCTACACAATCACACTAGATATAGACAAAAGTTTCCACTTACTATCCCTTTTTTAGCTCAGAGCAAAGGAGACCACGATGCACACTACTGGCATGGCAAATGAAATTTGAGGGAAGATAGGAGATGGTGGGGCATTTTGGGTAAGGGGAGGAGCTCGGAGCTTGGGAGCAGATGCTAGAAAAATAGTTGCCGGCTCGGATCTGATACAGATCCGTATACCCACAGGTTGCAGATAAAATGAAGTTAACTACTTCAGATCCATGGTTACACAGAGGTAAAAAATGGCCTAATAAGGTAGATGCACAGGTTCAAAAAGCCAATGAAGGTTTGAAAATAAGTTTAACATACAGTAATGCTATAGGTGGTATATGTAATATAATTACAGACAACTGGAGAATTCTTTTAACAGATGAGAATATAACTAGAGTTGTAGGGACACAACCAAGATTCATTTTTAAAAGAAATAAAAATCCGAAATATATTTTATGTCAAGAACCTATGCATTTTAAAAATCCAGGCACAAAGAAGAAGGGAACTTATCCATGCCTACATTGTAAAGCCTGTAAGCACATTTTACAAGGAAACTGTTTTATACACCCTAGGACCAACAAGAAGTACTTTTTGAATATGTATGCTGATTGTAATATGCAAAATGTTGTCTGTATTGCAAACTGTCAACAATGTACTTCATATTATGTAGGAAAAACAAATTGCAGACTTAAAGATAGAATTTTTAAGCATCAGATATAAGGTTAAGAAAAGAACACAATGCACTGTACAAGTATATAGAATTGCATAGTGATCATGTATTTGCCTTTATGGTTATATGTGTTGTAAATAGAAGTCAAAGAATGGGTGACTTGTATAATGAAACTGAATACAAAGTGATGCAATGGATTCTTAGACTGGGAGCTGACAAAACCCCAGGATTAAATTATGTTGTCCCTAGCAAAAAGGAGGGTAAATTATTGATTTTCATTGGTTGTGTTGTAATATATTAGATCCTATGTTTTTACTAGTGTTTTATCATCTGATGAAGGGATTTACCCGAAAACGCTTATGATACTGCTTTTATTGTTTTAATAAAGTGAAGTTGCTTCATACACAGCGTGGTAGTACTTGCCTTACTTTTGGATTTACTATTTGGATTTTTTGGCAGTACTTTCAGTGGAGGAGTCCTTTACTTTTTACTTTTAAAATCAGAGGTAGATACAATTGTGAAAGTTTTGGGATTATTTATGTTGCCTTATGCCAATGTTGCCCAGGGTTTTATACTGGAAAAAGCAAGAGACATTTTAAGCAGAGGGTTTAAGAACAATACAATAATAGGAAACATAATGTTACAAATGCTGTAGCATAACATGTCATTGAAAACCCAGGCCATTTCTTTAACTGTTTGATTACTGATAATATTAGCAAAAATTCTAGGGGAGGACCTTGGGCCCTCCGCTTGGAAGAAAGAGCTTTATTGTCAAGCTTAAGGTTAATGCATATGTCAACTCTGGTCTAAATGACCAATGCTCTTTTAAATGTATTTTGCGTCTGTAATCTCTAGAGAGATGATGTATTTATTACATATTAAACAAATCTATATACAATATATATATATATATATATATATATATATATATATATATATATATATATATATATATATATATACACACACACATATATATATATATATATATATATGTATTCTGTTTTTAATATGTGTAATGATTTATATCCAATGGAATGTTTTGCAAATTTGTTATATGTGTATTTACCTTTGTCATTTTAACAGAAGTAATTGATGGCTAGCCTTAGGGAGCATGTGTCTAAGAATGTAATAGCGGATGTGATGTCATAATTTTCTTGACTATTTGAGCTGTTTTTTTACTTACTGGATTGTCTGATGAAGTTCATACATTTGTTTTGGATAAAAGCGTCAACTTTCAATGCCTATAAAGTCTTTTGGATGAACCTTGCCTTTGAGTTTTCACCATTTATACTCGTCAGAAGGTATACAAATAGGAGGAGGGTTGTTTTGGAGTAATTATGAAATACTACCAAGTTTTTTCTTCTTGAGGGAGGGGTGTTTAAGTGGAAAGAATACTGACATTTGGTCAGAATCTTCTATGGGGATAGTGACATAAATGATAGTATATGAAGGGGTAAAGAAGATTATCTCTAGTGAGGACAGAAACAGGCTGATAAAACAAGTTAGCATTAATAAAACTGAGGCACCTCTGAGAACATTATATGACAGTTGTACATGTATGCTAGTTCACAGTAGGGGAGTTAAAATCACAATAAGTGGATTTGCTTTAATGGAGAGGTTCTTGATCAGACTTAGATAATTAGCATGGCAAGATATGGTAAATAGTTTTACTGAAAGTAATTTAGACTTCTACAAGTTCCAGTACAGTATCATGTGTGATCTGTCACAAAACAATGGTTTCCATAAATACATAGACATATGACCAGGCAGCTCCTTGTGGATGTGAACGCATGGTAGGACCTAAACCCTGGTGGGGGGGGGGTACTGTTACAAGTTTCACTGACTACACAAATATGCATGTCTAAGTTAAAGAAAGGCCTCAAGCTCAAAGATTGCCAAAAGTAAAAAAAAACAACATTCAGCAATGACATCTTACTATTGTTCAAATTAGAAATGCATAAGCCCGTGAGCTGAATATGGTCTAAAATGGCCCTGTGTGGGCAAAAAGGACATTATCCAGTAAGTGAAAGCCATGAAACAAGACATAACCCACCCCCAGCAAAGCTAAAGGGTCTGTTAACCACCTTTTCCCAAGCAGACACGTGATAGATCTCACGGAATGACATCACTTAACTAGACAATGTCTGAAACCAATTACTTTATATTTGAAATAAGGCATCATTCCTGGGATAGCAGAGTCTTGATAAGCACCAATGACTCTCCTTTTTGGAGAAGTGTCTCTCTGTATCTCCACTATGGTGGAGCATCTAAAGCTGCTCACTCCTAAATAAGCAACCACAGGGTCATCCTCATATTTATGAATGTGAAGGGTCTATGCACCTTTGTATAATTCCTAATCCTAACATCACAAATAGCTTATGGTCATCCTTTCCCTTTTCATTTTATGAGTACAGTATCAGCTTAAGGTGCCTTACTGGAACAGGTCTGTGGTTCTGTTGATTTGTGTAGGGGTATGCATGGGAGTAGGCATGGACAGAGATATCCAGCACTCCATGTGTGGCTAACATTTGCTGCATGTGGGGCCCACGAGGCTGAAACAGAGACTTTTTAATAACTTCAGTGTAGCTGGTTAGAACATTATGCTGCTGCTGTTTAGAGTAGACACTGGATTTGTGGACAGCCAAGCCTTTAAACTAGTCAGTATCACATATCACAGGTGGAATCAAGGGTGGTTCAGAAGTAAAGAATAGTCATTTGAGGCTACATTGCCTCAAAACTTAGAGCTATCAGAGTGAAGGGAAGAGGTATTAGCAAGCTGTTGTGAACCTTTGCCAACAGCAGAAGTAATAGTTATACTGGAGGAATTAAAGAAGGGTTACCAAGATTGAGAAAAAGTACAGGTACCAAACTACTAATGGTTGCACCACAGTTGTGCGCAACTAGGAATCCGTGCTCTTCTGCTCCTTTCACCAGGACCAAAGTAGCAGTACTTGCACCAAGCTGGTTCCTGAAAAGCAGGTCTTCAGTATAGTGGTCTTGCCCCCAGGTATGGTAGGGATCGGTAGACATGCTGTCACCTTGTTTTGTCAAATGCACCAAATAGCTCATTCAGCAGATCAGCATAACAAGGCATAGTACTACATAACAGTCTGAAATTTAAGCAAAAGCATTTCCTATCAAAAAAATAAGACCAGTTGGGTAAGTTACACAGGCAGACAGACTCGCACAAAACCAAAGATGGACAGGGATCAATAGCACACACTGCCCCTCTCACAACAGGAGCAAAATAGCAGTGCTAAACCAAAGATGGTGCCTCATTAAGTAGTTTGTAGGCTGGACAAAAATCTGTACTCTGATCTGAGATTTTGGTGACTTTAATAAGCCGGACAGGCGGTTAATACCATAGGTATTTTAGCATATTGCTAGGGTAGTTGGTAGGAAAATATTTTATTTATTTAAATTTGTTAACAGAGGTGCAGCTGTGATCCACATAGGCCACTTTCAGGGCATCTCAAGAATCCAAAATAATGCTTATAAAGATATATGAAATACTGTAAATAAACTGCTGACACAAAGTTAAAGTAAGCTAAAACTATATAACTATAGTTATCACAAGACACCTAGTCTACACACTGATTGTAAAGCAGTTCACTAAAGATTAAACATATATATATATATATATATATATATATATATATATATATATATAAAATTTGTAATAATCCTACATTTTTAACCAGGCAGGCCCACTGGACAGACTCAATTTCAATGGGTAACCCAGGTGAATTGTCTGGTTAAGTGACTTGCTCAAGGTCATGCAGCAGACAAATGAGGTCCGAGGGAATGAAACCCTTACCACAGGAACTGTAGATCAAAACTTTGATCTCCTCAGCAACTGCCAGACAATTTTATACACAGACGTATAAGTTGTAGTGGTCTCTTTCGGCTTTTCCAGATTAGGGGTCGCCACAGCAGAACTCCGGTCCGCTAATGATTGGTAGTTGATTTTTTTATGTGCCTAGTTACCAGCCCTGACGCACAACCTTCAACGAAGGAACGCCCATTCACACATGTCTCCACACAGAAGACGCTTTAGCTGAGAATCAAACGGACAGCGTCTTACTGTGAGGCGACAACGCTACCGCAGCACCACCATTGCGGAGTAAAGGTGGAAAATGAGGAGCAGACAAAAAGGGATGAGCAGGACAAGCAATGGAGAAGGACAGAAGGTTCAAACTCAGAATACAAGTATAATGAGAAAGTAAAAACTGTAGATTATAGCAGAAGTATACAAGCAGGAATATAAAAAAGTTTGCTTTAGAAAATGAAAGGGAGGGAAGCGGTAGTTTTCAGACTGTGGGGGGGGGGGCTTCCTCATACATGATCTTTTACTCCTTATTGGTATTAGCTGTTACGATAAAACTGAGGAGGATTCCTAAAGATAACACAATAGCAAGCAACTAAACAGCTACACTGGTTTTAAAAGCACAAGAGACAAGGTGAGCAGAGTGAGAAAACCCAAAACATTCGGAAAGCAGCTTATGTGGCAGGAATCTTGGACACAGATTGCCTGATTCTGCTCATCTACGATAAAAATGGGACTTCAAGTCCTCGCACAACAGAGTTAAATCACTTTGCAGTTAAAGACTACAACACAAATCGAAAAATACTTAAGGTTGAGAGATAAACCACAGTTCACCAAAAATTCTAATTTTAGTGAGCACTGGTTTACAAAATAACTGAGCCGAGATGAAGTCCGAGTTCAAATGAAGTCCAATTTACATTTAAAGGATAAAGTTGTCAGCTTAAGTCGAATTGTCTTGTATATCCTACAAGATGACACTAATCATTTTTATCACTTTACATTTGCAGTCTTCTGCAGTCACCAACACAGGAATTAAATATTCATCACAGGATCTTGGGTAAATGCATAAAGGAGACCGCACGGTGAAAGGTGGACAATGGTAGCTACTGTCTTAAATCTGGGAACAGAGGTCAGGGAGAACAATCTTAAATATCTGGAGTTGTTCAAGGAAACAAAAAGATGTCATGCTGGATTATGCAAAGCAAATATCTCTTGGCCAATTACTGACTGAATGATCATTTAAAGGGCATCAAGAGGCAAAGGATTAACATTTTGGCCAGTGAGCAGGCCTTCCAGAGAATGCGAGTCGCTACTAAAAAGTGTCCTCAGTAAATGGCCATTTCTACACTTTCATGCTTGCATGTTACAAGGGTTAAAAATGTGTTGCTCTTTCCAGGTTAACCTATCAGACTGCAGCCATTTTGTTCAGCTGGAAGGATAGTTCATCCATGGGAAGTAAGTCCTGGAAGGCTTGTAGAGATAAAATTGGTATAATTTCTAAGGAAGTCATGTGCAAGGCAGACATCTGGGGTATCTATATCCCAGGACCATCATGTGCACAGACGTCCCCCCTCCACACCCCAACAGTAGTTACATCCATGGTTACCATTACTTTCCAGAACAAGACAGGGTTCCATGTCTGCATGTTAGATTTTCAAGTAGCAAGCCTTGGACCAATAGACAAATGGAATTTGATAGCCCACTACAGCACTCGCACATGAAGCGTGCCATGCAATACAATAGATGCTGCCATTCTTTCTATAACCCTGGAAAACATTTCTGCTGTCAAAGTTGCGGAGGGGGGTGCCAAAGAAGAATGGAGATGTAGGTACTTGTTTACTTTGCAAAAGGGGCGAATAGGCATACAGTACAGCAGAAAGATAAAGGTGTCAGAGAACATATTTATACAGTTACTGTGCAGTGATGCACATCTGAGAAGGAGGCAAAGAAGCTGCAAACAGCACTGAAGGAAAGGACGGAAGGGCTGATATTACTGGTACCACAGAAACATGGGCCAGCATAGCATAGAACCTTCCACCCCAACATGTGGAACATTATCGTGCAAAAATGTGAAACACTGAGTAACAGCTTCAACTAGGAAGCTCATAGAATGGGTAAAATGTACCATTTTCTACTTACAAAAAAAGGTTTTGGATTAACTAATATGATTCCTGTGGAAGGTTTAAAAAAAAATCTTAACGATTAACATCTAACCGACCTTTTCATTGTGAAACTGTGAAGAACATGGACTAGTAAGACTCAAAATGTGAACGTTTTTCATAATGGTGTACATTTGAGAAACATATGGGCCAGAGTTAAAAAAAAAAAAAAAAAAAAAAAATATGCAGGATAGGACAGTGCTAGGATATAATTTGTTAATAATAAAATAAGGACGGAAGGGAACTGGTGAGATACATACCAAAGGCCATTGGATGCAAAGTCAGACAGGACAAAGGAGAGTGAGAAAGTAGTAAGAATCAGAGCCTTTGTCAAGTGCCCTTGTGGTTAATGCTGAAAAAGGAGATGTGTGGGTACTGGTGGATTAACGCAACATCTGGACAAACTAAAATGACAAATGAGAGAATGGGTAGATGATAAATGATTCAGTAAGAGAAGGAAAAGATGCTCACAGGGGGAGGGTTGAATCTGCAAAAAAGAGAGTGTGGAAGATACTCTATTCCAAGGCAAAATGGAAGTGTGGTTGCTCTGCCTGAAGTACTGGACCATGACAAGTGCAAACAGTAAAGGACTGTACCAGGAACGATAAAATTCTTTATATGGTTCTAACCAAGGAATGAGGGACAGCGATTTCCAGATGAAGGTGCCATTAGCTAGCAGTGATCTGCCACAGTGGAGTTAAGACAGCAGGATGGAGAAGAAATTACAAAGACAGTAACAGATTTCAAGGCGCAGACTATATTATGCTGGTAAAAAAGCCAAAGATCAGTCAAAAGAATGGAGATAACACAGAAGTTAACCAGTTACAAGACGAGTTCAAGGACAGTAATTTGGGACATGGATATGTGTTCGAGAAATAAACAAAAAGAGAAGTCCATATGACGACCCCTCTCTGGGCCAGTAATCAAGGAGCCTGAATCCTTACCACTGACACTGGATGGGGGGGGGGGGGTGCACTTGGAATACAAATGGATACACTCAGTATTTCCAGATGCAGACCTCTCTGCATTAAGCACAATTTCCCTTAAGAGCACACAGGGAACACACAGCCTGGGGTCTGGATTTCTCTATATCGGTCTCCCTGTAGGTCCCTAATAAAAGATTCCCCACTGGTACAGCTGCAGGGTTAGGTCCTCAGCCACAGTGTCCAAGTCAAGTCCTCCAGCACCCTCTCTGTACGATGAGTGCTTTGTGTCCCAGCCACAAGCAGCACACACACACACACACACACACACACACACACACACACACACACACACACACACACACACACACACACACACACACACACACACACACCACACCACACCACACCAGGGAAAGGCTGGCAAAGAATTACCTGCTGTGTTCCCTGCTGCCCAGATTATAATGTAGTTATCACTGCTACCACACACTCTACAATCAGCTACTCCAAGAACCTTAACAAAAGGGTGCCCAATTATACCTGTGTAATATTAATACTAATACAAATGGTAGTAGTTGACCAAGACAGCTAGGCCTTCTGGAGTGGCCCACACAGTTTCACCGAGTAGATATAAGCACTCTCAAAGGTCAAGTACTTTCTAAAAGGACCAGCCACGATAAGTTTTAAATATAATTAATAATAAAACAAGAATATACTAAATACATATTTACAGTAAACCACAGAGTTCAATTCACAGGAAATGTTGAAAACATTGGACAGACTCATGCAAATAAAGAAAAGCAAATCTCTAAACTAAGCTTCACTATATTCCTGACTGAATCTAAGAGAATTATGATTCCCCAATAACTTATTTGGTAGAGCAATGCACAATGAAATAAGTGAGCAGTCATTCCAGTCAGGTTTCCCAAAATAGACTACTCAATACTCTTGAGATTATTCCCTGTAAAATCTAATATCCAAGATAGCTTGAAGAATAACCTCATCTGGTCACCTGACTCTAGGTTCTCACAGTATCCCCCTTTGAAGCTGAGACAGGAATTTAGCACAGACGTCTACAATATACATCTAAATGTTTATGGCAGTGCCTGGGGCTTCCACTCTTTTTACTGAACTAATGAGCAAAGACTTCTTCCAGACCCACAGTCTCCAGTCCTATACAGCACTGTGGGATACTGTTTTAATGGTTTAACAGTTCATTTACATTCCCGTTATTTTTTCTTAAAGTACGCTAGCTGGTTACAATAATACATGTACATTTCTTTACATTCCAGCAGGGTGCACTGTTGACATATTTTAACAATGGCAAACCTCACAAATACATTTTCAGCACAAGCATCTGTACAAACCAGTTTGATACACAAATGACAATTATTTACAAAATTCCAGCTAGCTCTGCTGGCACAAGTCATACATCCACTGCCCTACTTCTCCTGGCATGGCTGGCAGTACCTCCTATCATCACAGTCCAATATACTTACTCAGAAATGCAAGGCTAGTGACTAGGGAAACAGGACGTACACCACGTGGAAGTGAGGTGAACTGAAGAAGGTAAACTAAAATAATGACAAATCAAAGGTCTTGTGTCAAAAATGCAAAATGAAACCGCAGAAATGGTCAAGAGAACAATAATTTTCTGTTACACTGCAGAGCTGGCCTTAACCAAGAAGAGCACAGCTGGGGACAGTTTATGAGAGAGAGAGAACAAGTTGAGGTACAGAATGTCGACATCACCTTGGTCTTCAAAAAGGAAAAAGGGCAGGATGTTATGCTGCAAGAAAACCATCACAGTGTGGGAAGTAGCAGCACATGTAAAGCAGGACAGAAATGGAGGAGGTAGACAGGGAACTGGCTACATTGATGCAGGATAAGGCAAAAATTAGCTGCCTTACAGGATCAACAGGAATGTGGCACTCATGTTAGTAGAACCATGATGAAAATCTTCAAATCAGTTTCAAGCACAGAACTAACAGAGAACCTAAAGATGGTATAAGTGTCTTTCTTGTATAACAGGACACTACAGGCCAGTTAGAAAAATGGTCAAGCTGTGGGCTCTATTCACACAGCAGGTGCCTGGAGTCATGTTTCTAACACTAACAATACTGTGCAGCATGCTGAGAAATCAGACCAAAGCCTAATCTGCCCGAGTTAGTGATGGTTTAGGTGTTATGTTACAACCCTCCCCCAACTTATAGGAAGGGCAGTGTAGTAGTTCATAATGCATGACAATACATTTTCAGTAACTGTAGAGCACAAAAACTTTTAGCACAATGACTTGGGCAACAGAAAGTAGAAAGAATTGTCATCAAACTTGGGGACCTTATGACAAGAAAAATAATCAGAGATCATCTAGGAGGTATTACAGAAGGGTTAGAGGAAGATAAATTTCTATAATTAATAGCCAAGACAGGAATATAGGAGATAAAAATAGGGACACAAAATCAGAAAAGTCTCCTAGAATAGACAGTATTCCTGTGGAACTTTGGAATTGGGAGAGAAGAAAAAGTGATAAAGATCTGGAAGGTTTTGTACCACCCAAAATATGCACATTTTCTTCAGACACAACTTTGTGCAGATCCATTTCAATTTTATCAGAATTATAAAGCGTTTGCTAGCTAAGAAAATGGCAAAGGTGTTGCTAAAATTGATACACGGACTGATGCGATTTTATGGAAGGGACACAAACAATTGATAGCATTACTAGAATAATGATGACCTGGATGGAAGCAGAATGTAATAAAATACTGCTGTTGGTGTGTCTTGATGTAGAGAAAGCAGCCGATACAGTTATCTGGGATTTTATAAGTAGATCAATTGAAGTATTTGCATTTCCTCATACAATAACAGTTACTTACGAGGATATAGGAGGGGTCAGAGACATGAATTAAAGTGGCAAGGCTCCCCTTAACAAGCCGTGTTTGAACACAGGAATCACACAGGAGTGTACTTTTCCCCCTTTGTTATTTGCTTTATATTTAGAGCCATCAGCAAAGAAAATAAGGCACTCAAGTTCAAGGATACAACTGTTACAGTAAATCAAGAAAACATAGCTTTATTCACAGATATTATTTTGTACTTGATAAATCCAGAAAGGTACATTTTAGTGTTTTAGAATATTTCAACACAGTTTTGAATCTTTTTGGGATATAAAATGAATGAAAGTAAAACAAAGGCTACAGCAATAAACTGTTTGCTCACACATCAATTGGTTCAGTAATATATTTATGGGGGCATGTTAAGATAAAATATTTAGGTGCATGGTTTAAACATGATTCTGTTATGGGACCCAAGAATGTGGGAAGAGAAAAAATATAATAGAAAACTGAGAAATTGGTCGTTCTAGATTACGGATATGAAAAGCAAGATGAAAGCAATGAAAATATGTTTTATTCCCTTTAGCTTTATATAGAGATCAGATATATTTTTTTTATCTACCAGAGAAGTTCTGGACAATAATGAATAGAGAGTTGAAGGAATTGATTTAGGAGGGGAAGAGGCAAGAGTTATGTCAGATAAGCTTATCCTATCCATAAGACACGATGATTTAAGATCGCCTCATTTGAATGGGTATTTTGTAGCTATGCAGTTAAGGCCCATATACATAATGCAAGCAAGAAAGTTATAGATCAAAGAGGAAAAGGATGATGATGATTATGATAAAACACAGGGGAAGTGTCCTCTTTGCCTATACTCATATTCTTGGTAGGGAAGATGGCCGCTAACCTGCAGTCCCAACTTCAGCTTGGCCTCATCACAGTTTGTTACACTCTTCTCTTTCTACTCATTTGCTCCTAACATCTTGGTTGACTTGCAAATTTTCTCCAGCAAATTCCCGCCCCCTGTTGCCTATTTTCTCTTTCCCTACTTGCATTCATCCTTACTGTCAAAAATCACCTTTCAACAATGTTGTAATATGTTTATATTCTTATACTCTGTGTGGTGGTTATTTTCCTTAAGGATCTACATCCAAAATCCTACTTTCTCCTTATTTACTGAATTCCCCCTTGCTTTATCATCCCTTTCTGCTGTGAATTATAGCTTTCAGCTTGTGGTATGTATCTGAGCCTTAACTGTATAGTTCTAAAACATCCCCTCATATCAGTTAATCCTAAACCACCCTGTTATGTTGGAAGATTAGCTTACCCCACCTGACCCTTGCCTTCTTTCTCTCCCAGATAAAATCCTTCAATCCCTTATTACTGTCCACAACTTTTGTGTTTATTTCAAGACTGCCTTAAATGCAGTAATACACTGCATACCTTACTTGTCAAATTTGTTTATTGTTCTTAACCAGCTTTTAAACCAGTAAAGTTTTTCAAACAGCAGTATGAATTCAGGATACAGACACAAACTAAGTAGAACAGCACAAGTCAGTCACCTGATAAAAGCAGGTTTACGCCAAGTCATAAGAGTTCAGTCGTCAGCCAGTTACAAAACTGTGTGTTCCCTGCTATGGCTGCCTCACAGTAAAAGTGACCCTGTTTATCATCGTGCGCAAGACTTCCTAGTGACCCTCCCACAATGGAGCTGATCAAGGATGGATCGCTCTGTACCAATGCAATTCCTAACTAGAGGAACAGAAACAGAAAGTCTTAGTAGGTGTACTGGGTTAACAGAGATCTGAGTAAGTAGACCCTGCATACTGGTGACAAAACATTTTTTGGAAGATGTTAACTCCTTTACACAGAAGCACAAATTTATTTTTTCAAACTGTGCTGTAACCAACATGCTAGGTAATCATGCAAGTCCTCAGAATTTCACTACACAAAATGGCTACTTCTAGTGCTGTAGCACTGGGGTAACCTAGCCTTCATATTCATTCTGCAAACTCAGAAATGTCCGCTTCACAGGCATGCAGGCATTGGGATTTTTCATTCCACAAAATCTCCCTATCTACACAATATAACTAGTACACTTTCTGGGTTACAGTCTACCGTGACAGATAAGCCAGTCACATCATTTTTTTTTCATTGCTATAGTAACTATCAGAGATGACCTTTAATGTGCTGACAGTTCAGAAAACAAAAGTTATAAAAGTGCCGCATCAGCTGATCATAAAGAAAATGTTATGGTGCGGAAGTTTCTTTATGAACCTAAATACTTCATTTTCTTAAGATTTTTTTCAATTGGTACAATTAAAAATGCTACACTAAGTTATTTAAAAAAAAAAAGCAAATGAACATTTGCCATTCCCCATTCTGAACAATGGGCTTACTTTTTCTTGCTTAGATAAGCTGAGCATTGTCTGGGATTTCTCAACTTATAGGTGAACCCTTGATAACAAACATATTTTGATAAATTTTCACCTGTTCTTTTCTTGTTAAGCTTATTAACGTCTTCATAAATACCTTCTTCCTTTCCTACGAGGGAGTGAAGCTCCTCTCAACAATATTTTGTACTTCAAGTCTGTAGCATGAACCTGAGACTGCTTGTTTTAATACAGTAACTTAGTGCAGCTTTAAAGATGCTACAAATATATTTGATTCAAATACATAATTCAGTTTCAACTTGTATTCTGTGCAAATAGAAGCAGGTCACCTAAGCAGCCAGTGTCTCCTAGCTTATCCTCAAAACAAGTATGTAGGACTAGTGGCACTTAGCTGCTCAATAAGGTGACAAAATTTGAAAATGTGATCAGAGATTTTAGCTCCTCCACCAGATACTGCTATGAAACAAAAGTAACAGCACTTGTCACAAAAACAGGGTGATAAAAAGAAAGCCCTTCTTCTGAAGCCTCTTGGCATTAGCCAAACGATTAGGAACAGTTAGCAGATAACACTTTTGCAGGTTGTTGGGAAATTCTTCCCTTTCCCATGATTTACAACACGAGCAGAGGTATGGGTGTCTAAGTTATCAATAAGGAAATAATCCATTTATCTAATGTTCTGATAATACATGGTCACAGAGGTATGATACCTTATTGAGGACAACTACGTCTTGCTGCTTATAGGCTGCATATCAGCATTAAGTAAGTGCACTAGGAAAAGATGTTCATGATGTGGTGAAAAAGAAAATATGGCAAAACAGTAGGAACTTAAGTGCACTAGATGCAACAAAGTGGGCATTACTGGATGTGATTATGGACTATTAAGAACAGGGAGGTTGGGAATTTATGATCCTTCATATTCCCCTGAATAATTTAGATAAATCACAAAGGATCATACTTATAAATATTTGCTTATTAATGAAACTTTACATAACAAACTGGTTGAACCCAGCCCAGACTTATTGGGAAAATTTTTTCTAGCACACAAATTATTAATTAAGGACCACAAGAAAAGTATAAATAACATAAAAATATGGGAGCAAATCTTTAACATGGTGTTGGCCTAGAGGTTCCTATCCACTTTTTCTCAGGATGCATATTCGTAGTATAGATTCAATTTTAGAGTAGATATAGGTTGTATTAATATTACAGATTGATGTTTTTCCTGTTGTATTACCTATCCAATAACTTATTAATATACAATGTTTTGTGTAACTGTTGGAAGCATTCATGTATATATTGTATATATGTAGTAGTTTTGTATTAGTATAATTTGAAAAGAATAAAAGACGGATTATTGAAAAAAAAAAAAGAACAGGGAGGTAATATACAACCTGAAAATAAAAAAAAGTGTGGAAGGTATTAAGGAGGAAGAGGAAAGCAGAAAAAGCCAGTAGTGACAACGGTAAGAAAGGAGTAAGAAAAGAATGGAAAAAATTATAACACCGAGGTATCTTTGTTTACTGAAGGGAGTGCAGAACCACTGGGTCAGTTTTAATGGGAAAATACATTATGGAGTTTTTTTTTTTTTTTTTTTTTTTGCTGTACCAATACCAATTCCATATGCAAAAATAGGAGAAATGGACTGTAGATGGATGGACCTAGAATCTTGGTAATCTTAATAGGCAGCTTATTAGATAATCAATTAAATGATACTTTGAGGTTTGTGTATAGCAGATATTAAAAGAACATGTTCTTAGTTAAAATATGATATCACGAACACAGAGGAGTAGATTATGTTGATGTAAATCAGTGGGAAGGTCATTAAAATCCTTAGGCAGAAAAGAGATTAAATGGCAGAAGACAAATATCAACTGATGGTAGATAAATATGGAAATCTGATGTATAATGACCAGGAATGTTCAGAAAGAGAAAAGCAAAAATGTATAAGGGTAAGAGAAAAACAGCATTATAGTTGAAGAAAATTAATATTACGGCTGAATTATGTGTGTAACAGGAAACGGTTACTATTGCAGTTTAAGAGCTGGTATTTAAGATGTATGGGAAGGAATGATATCAAACAATGTTAAAAACATCATCCAAGTAGTAAGAATGTCATTGATGAAAAGGAACTGGAAGATGTGCTAAATAAAAGTGAAGTTAGAAAATTTCCTGGGGCCTGAAATAATTGAATACTGATTTTATGAAGACAAGTCATACAAGGAAAATATATACTTTATTATAATTCACAAGAAAGGTTTAAAAAGGAATAATGTTGAAAGATATACATGAGATAGTAATAAGGCTTAAATGAAAAATAATGAGAAAGTGGATCTCGTAAAATGAAGAGAACAACTGCACTATATAATTAATTGTGATAAAATTTTGATGAAAAAATACAAGCAAGAATGGAGAAACACTGGTTAAGATATAACGGGGAAGCTGTATTTGGCAATCAGGGAAAGCAGGTACAGGAATGATAATTACAATGAAGAAAATTGTGAATGTGTGCAACAATAAATCGGAATCCAGAGTGAAAACTTATGGAAGAATGTGGTGTGGGAATACACAAATTTAATGAAATCAGTTTATGAAACGTTTATATGACTAATAATTAATGGCTGGTTAGGGAAGAAAAAGGTAAGAGAAGATATGAAGCAAGGGTGTCGGACGAGTGGGGCAATATTTATGCTGATTAAAAGTGCAGCAATACAGAAATGTCAACAAAAAAGTACAGGAAGCAAGGTGGGAAACAGAGAAATGGTAATTCCATTAATTATGTCATATGAAGATGATTTGGTATTAACTGCAAATTGAAAAATGGAGGGGATTTTAAAGATGGAGAAAAACACAACATATGATTAAGATTAAATAAGAAGATTAAAGAATTTGGAGATGTGGTAAAGATTAGGGGCATTAGCTTTACTCAAACAAATAAAAATTGTATGGACTTCTTTTGGACCAACAAAGTTAATCAGAAACTAGTAAAAAAGTATAATAGAAGTGAAAGAAATAGGAAATTCATGAAGAACTTTCAAGTTAACATTGAGGGAACTGTTTAATTACTTCTGCCATAATGGGGAAACTGACATTTTTAGGGAGCGCATTTATGTTTTGAGCAGTAAAGGAAGCAGAATTAATGACAATACTTGTTTTTGTTATAATACAAGGATCATGTCTGAACCATGCAAAAAGAGAGATTTCCAGTATTAAAGAAAAGGGTTGACTATTGTTAATTTTGCAGTGTACTTGAGTTCATTACATTTTATTTGTTGATGAAAATGAGGACACTTGACTATTAGAAGGTACTTGGTAGGTATGTCAATAAAGAGAAAGGATTAGAGGTACAAAACAATGATGTGCAAGACTATTACAAGGAAATATTATGGAAAAATAGATTTTGCAAGAGTAGATCAGAGCATGAATATGAGATACACAGGCAAAAAAGTTGTATTTAGTAGCTGAATGGGAGGATTTAGAGGAGGAAAGAAAGGCAGTAAAATGGCTTAAGCAATGTAAAGAAGGGCAAGAATAGGCACATTTTTAATAATAAAATAAGGAAGCTACTAGTTAAAATTGCAAAGAAATATAACAGAAAAATAAACTGCAAAACCTTATACTGAATGGAGTTTTGAGGAGTTTATGAAAGAGAATTAAATGTAAAACCAAATAGAAATAGATATGAGGAATACAGAGTAAAAGCTGTGTGATGACAATATGGGTGCAACTGATGTGGAAAAATGGACAGAATATATATGACAGGAATATGGTTTGTATGGAAGTAGCTGTGTGTCATTTTCAGAAGTATGATACACCTCAAAAAAATCAAGCGACTTGCAGCCTATTGCATGGCATGAGGTGAAACCACAGATGAAGAAAACTGTCACGGACAGCTGCCCTGCAAGTTGCACATCTTGAGAAAGATTCTGTGTTATTTAGATTTCCGATTATACAAATTAAGCATTTGTTTTTATATTTCTGTAAATATCCCAGTAAACATGCAGTCAGAGAGGAATGTCTGTCATGTGAAAGCTTATGTCCAGTTAACAAAAAAGTGTTCTAACAAACTATGAGTAGAGTACACAGTTTCCAAGATATGACAACTTCTTTGTGAAAGTTTAGCAAAAAATAACTTTGGGCTTGAGTGCATTATAAAATATTTATAGTACTTACAGAAAGACTATGAATGCACGGACTAATATCACTGTTGGGAGTACGTCTTACTGATAATATTACCATTTGTACAGTTTTAATAATTTGTATTGTTACCATTTGTATGGTTTTAATAGAGTGTATTGTTCACAAAATATTTACTTTATCTTATCATTTTCAGTTGATTTTTCAGAGAATGCTCCAGAATGCAAGGATGTGTGTAGCCCACTAGAGGTGTAGCATTCCATACCACATGGGTGTTAAAAACAGGTTATGGCTGTAAATGCCTGCATTTGTCTAAGCAGTGTAGTCAAATGCGCTGCTATGTGATGGGCAATGGCACACGAAATTGCCTTATTTATAATGCGGAAAATGAACAAAAAGCTCAGAGCACAACGACCAATAGCAAGACAGTTTAATTTAGTAAGTAATGCCCTTAACTAGCCTGGTAACCTAGCACTAAAAGGAACCAGTAAACCAATTATAGCAAATCCATAATTTAGCAAGAGAAAACAAATTAGTATCAGTACCCGCAATATTAAACAATTTATCAAAAGGCCAATCTACCCAGTGGGAGAGACTTTGCAAAATGGCACTTATTGACAGCAGCCAATAAAGGAAGAGAGGGAAGGGATTATATTGTCATAATAGCATGAAGGGAAAACAACAGATAACGCTGGGTTTATGAACACAACTCGAAACAGGCAGACACTTGACTCTATAGCTGCCTGGTGTGGAACTGCTTTAGTGCAAACAGAAGTCCTGAACTAGCCTGACATGCATTCACTGCGCAAGAAAGAAACTAGAGATTAATACTAGCAGCAGTGCAGCTATTTACTAGAATTACTAATGCAGCCTTAAAGACCTGAGACAACGCAAACAGACCGTAAAAATGAACGTAAAAATATATCAAGAAATTAGATTTTCAATTATCTTGGTTGCTGAAGGTAATGGAACTGTCATGAACCACAAACAAATCATTTGAAAGGAAGGAAAAGACTGAACTAGGCCACTGGGCCTTGGGTGAGCTAAAGTACCCTTTGGGTGCCTTCTAAATGTGGAATTAAGGAAAAGACTGTAAGATTCCTGGTTGGACAAGAGGTTCCACATGCCGAAAAGTACAGTTTTGTACCTACCATAAATGTAGATGTTTGAGGATCTCCATTGCTGCAGTCCTGACATATGGGTATTCCGCTGACCACCATCGGCCCAAATACCAAAGGGCTAGAACCGGCGTCGGTCATCGGCGCCCGAGACTGACGTCAGTACGTGCCAGTACAAATGCGCATGACCGACGCCATAACCTCAGTCTTTCTTGCCTCAGACGTCAGAATGCAAAAAAAAAACACCACCCAAACCCCAACCTAAAAAGAAAAGGGGGGAAGGAGGGAGGGAAAATTGGACAGCAGCAATGGAGATCCTCGAACATCTACATTTATGGTAGGTACAAAACTGTACTATGTTCTTAGTCTCCCATTGCTGCAGTCCTGACATATGGGTAGAATCCCAGAGCAACGGAAAAAAGGGAGGCTGGCCATCTAAATAGCAGTAGGAGCTGCTAACATGCCCTGTAAGATTGCAGTGGCAAATCCAGCCCTAGACCTAGAATAAAGAGGTAAATGATAATGCTTTGTAAAGGTATGTACAGAACTCCAAGTAGCTGCCTCTAGAATGTCTTTAGTAGCTACCCCTCTCAAAAAAGCAGTAGAGGTGGCCGTAGCCCTAGTAGAATGAGGCCTGATCCCAACTGGAACCTCCTTTCCAAGATGAGAGTAACAAAAAGCAATACAATGGCCAATCCATTTGGAAATAGTTTGTTTCGAGACAGCTTTCCCTCGTGAAGTCAAAGCAAACGAAACAAATAATTGTTGAGATCTTCTGAACTCTTTGGTTCTGAACAAATAATACCTTAACTGTCTATGTACATCCAAAGAATGCAAAACCTTTTCCCCTTCATTTTGGGGGTTAGCATAAAAAGTAGGCAAATGTATAGATTGGTTCAATGCCACATTAGAAGTCACTTTAGGCAGAAAAGTAGGATTAGTACGCAAGGAAACTCTGTCCTGGTGAAAAATCAGAAAAGGTTCCACTGCCATGAGGGCCTGTAATTCAGATACCCTTCTAGCAGAAGTAACAGCCAACAAAAAAGCAGTCTTCCAAGACAACAACTTCAATTCAGCTGTAGCTGCAGGTTCAAAAGGAGGCAGAGTCAGCTTATCCAAAACAAAATTAAGATCCCAGGTAGGAGTAGGAGGGGTCTTGTATTCTTTGCCCCTCTAAGAAACTGTTTAACCAATGGATGTGAAAATAAAGGAGGGTCACAATCATAGTGAGCAGAAATAGCTGCAGCATGCACTTTTACAGAAGAGAAGGACAAACCCTTGTCCAATAAAATAGTCAGATATTGCAATGTACAACTCAAATTAGGCAATTTGACATCAAAGCCTTTAGCTGAACTCCAAAGAAAAAATCTCTTCCATTTATCAGCATAAACTTTGAGTACTAGGACGCCTGGCTTCCAAAATAACATCCAAAACTTGTTGAGGGAGCTGAAGGCCCTCCTTCTCTAAAACAGAATGCGCCAGGCTGTCAGGTGTAGGGATTGCACCCTGACATTGAGAAAATGATTGTTTTCCTGAGACAATAAGTGAGGAATCTGTGGTAATGGCCAAGGTGTTCCCTGAATTAAGCTCCTCAACAGAGGGTACCAATGCTGACGAGGCCAATCCGGTGCTATAAGGATCATGCAAGGTTTGTCCCTCCTGACTTTCAACAGCACCTTTGGAAGAAGAGGCAAAGGAGGAAAAGCATACACGTGAAGGTTGCTCCAACTGAAGGATAGTGCATCTATTTTCCAGGCTTTTGGATGAAACAGCCTTGTGCAAAACAGTGGCAGTTGGAAATTCAGAGGAGAAGCGAACAGATCTATGTCTGGAGTTCCCAAAGCCCTGGTCAACTGAAGAAATACCTGAGGGTCCAATTTCCATTCGTGAGGATCCACAATCTGTCTGCTCAGAACATCTGCTAAAGAATTTTGTGCTCCTGGCAGAAACTGTGCTCGAAGAGTGATGTGCAGATTCAAAGCAGTTTCCCATAACAGCATTGCTTGTCTGCAAAGAGGGTAAGAATGAGTTCCCCCCTGCTTGTTGATGTACCACATGACAGTAGTGTTGTCTGTTCGAATCAACACCAGTCCTGGTTGAAGTAGGCTCTTGAATCCTTCCAAAGCAAATTGAACTGCCAGCATCTCTTTCATGTTGATATGCAAGTGAAGTAGCTCTGGGGCCAAAGGTCTTGAATCCATTTACCACTGAAATGAGCTCCCCAGGCTGACTCCGAGGCGGCTGTCGTCAATATCTGACTTGACTCTGGTTGGGTCACAGAGAGCCCCTTGTTTAGGTGACATTCCTGAGCCCACCACAGAAATTCTTTCTGAATGCAAGGTAGAATCGAATGACAGTGTCCAAATCGTGGCTGTGTTGAGTCCAAACGCTTTTGAGATACCATTGTAGCTTCCTCATATGCAGTTTGGCATTGGGAAGTACTAGAATGCAAGATGCCATGAACCCCAAGGCTTGAAGGACTGTCCTTGCAGTCAGCCTGGACATTACTGATAGCTGTTGGAAGTATAGGTGAAGATTTCTTTGTTTGTCCGGGGTAAGAAATGCCATCTGAGCAGCTGTATTCAGTCTCACACCCAGAAAGCACATCTCTTGTGAGGGTACTAGACTGGACTTTATTTCGTTCACAGAATACCCTAGGCAACTTAAAACTGTCATTACATACTGCAGATGTTGAAGAAGTTCGTGCTTGTCTTGAGCCAGAATCAAACAGTCGTCCAGATAAGGATAAATTTGAATTCCTGTTTGTCTGAGAAAAGCTATTACTGGAGCCAGGACTTTTGTGAATACCCTAGACAAGCCAAAGGGCAATGCAGAGAACTGATAATGCAAATTCCCATTCAAATCTCAGGAATTTTCTGCAACTGGGCCTGATAGGAATGTGAAGATAGGCCTCTTTGAGATCCAGAGTCACCATCCAGTGATCTTTGCCCAGCATAGGTAACAGCTGTTGCAGTGTTAACATCTTGAATTTTGGAATTTCCAGAAAGGTGTTTAGAATGGACAAATCCAGAATTGGTCTCCAAGTATTTCCTTTCTTTGGCACTAAGAAAAGACGGAATAAAACCCTGTGCCTCTTTCTGCAGAAGGTACTTCCTGTATTGCTCCCAACTGAAGCAGAGAAGAAATTTGTGCCTGTGCTTCCAGTCTTTGCTGATGAGGCACATCCGCATACCTTGAAAGGAGGGAATGTGTGAAAATAAAATTTGTAGCCTCGATTTATTATGTCCAATACCCATTTGTCTTGGGTAACCAAATGCAAATTCCTTTGAAAAGTCCCAGTTTTCCTCCTAGAGGAGCTGCCAGCAAGGCAGAGTCCGGCAGCTGAAGACACAGGTCATTGAGTCTGTTTCCAAAGGACTGACCCCTGCCCTCCCCAGCAGAAGGGGTAGAAGAACTCAAAGACCTAGAAGTAACAGGGCCCTGAGAGGAAGCCCTACCTCTACCTCCTCGACCTGCCACTAGATTGATAATCCAAAGAGGGAAAGACCATCCCTTAGCAGGCCAATTCCTACTGAACTTAGGGGCTAAACCTGTAAAAGTCCTTAACTGTCTGCATAGACTTAGCTTTTTCCTCCATTTTTTTCAAAACTGATTCTACTGGAGGGCCAAAAGGAACATCAGATTGCAGAGGAGCATCCATAATTCGAGCCTTAACATGCTCTGACAAGGTCTGATCTTTAAGCCAGGCATGCCTGCGAACAACTGAACTAGTAGCAGCCACCCTGGAAGAAGCCTGTAAAGCATCAAAACCACACTGCAAAGAATGCTTACCAACTTGGTCTGAAGCATGCACTAAATCCTGAAGCTCCTTACATTCAGTACCTTCAGCTAAAGCATCTACTTTACATTTCAATTGGCCCAGCAAATAATTTTGATACCTGAGCATATGAAACTGACAATTTAAAGCTCTCATAGCCAAAGTAGAAGAGGTATACAGTTTTTTACCCCACCTATCCAGGGCCCGAGCATCCTTGTCCAGAGGAACTGGATTCCTAACCACAGAAGCCCTAACACCTTTGGGGCCTTGAGTAACAGTTTCTGGATCAGCCCTAGGACTCTTATATAAGTACTTGTGAGCTTCGAACCCTGTAGTATCTATCTGGTTTAACCGGGCAGGAGGCAGAGAATCTGGGTTAAGGGCAGCCTCAGAAAATACATCCTGAACAACATCCAGTACAGGGGGAATAGCCAAGGGCCTATGCTGAGGCAAAAACAAGAATTCTCTTAGCCTTTTTTGAGAATCAGAATAATCCTGGCCCTCCCATTTGAAATGTTCCCTCATGGAATGCAAAGTCTCAGAGAAAGAAAAATCTTCTGGAGGGGACGCAGAGGGAGTAGTGTCCTCAGCCTCAGAATCAGAATAGGGAGGGAAATCCTGAAGTTCTTCTACAGAGGAATCTGACTCATTGGAAGACTGAACCAAACCCTCCAACTCTGTCTCTACCCTGGGCCTCTTTGCAGGGGGGGGCATAGAACCCCTAATTAAAGTAATCAAATCTTCAGCCATTTTTAACATGTGCTTCCTAGGAGCTGGACCCTGGGGACTAGCACCAGCAGGGGCAGACTTAGACTTAGAATGGCCTTTGCTTAGAGAAGGAGGAGGCCTAACTACCCTATGAGGGGAGGGAACCACTGACATCAGAGAAGCACCCTCAGCCTGGCCTAACACAGGAGAAGCCACTTCCTGTAGTAACAAAGGCTCCCCTTGAGACTCAGGCAAACTTTCAGAAGGAGCCGCTGAAGTAGTCAGTGGTTCTACAGAACCGGCGTCCGGAGTGGACGACTCATCCTGTTTGGACCGCAAAGACTTCTTTTTAGCAGAACCAGGCGCATCCGACGGCATGTTGTAATTACAACGCTTACCAAACACCAGCCTAGCACAGTTCAACCGACGCTTAATAGCACGCTTGTTAAAAGTAGCACAAAAGTGACACCCAACAACGTCGTGCTCAGGCCCCAAACAAGGAATACAGAGTGAATGGTAATCCCTATGAGGAATCTGTTTCCCACAAGAAATACAGTTATTAACTTTTTCTGACATCCGTCAATACTGAGGCAAGAAAAGACAAAAGTGTCTAACGGGTACTTAGCCCAACTTGGTCTCCGGTCTGAAACTCGAAAACCGACAATTCCAGAATGCCGAACGGCACTTGCAAATGCTGCTTCTGCTTAGGACCATGCGGCAAGAAAGACTGAGGTTATGGCGTCAGTCATGCGCATTTGTACTGGCACGCATGACCGACGCCGGTTCTAGCCCTTTGGTATTCGGGCCGATGGTGGACAGCGGAATACCCATATGTCAGGACTGCAGCAATGGGAGACGAAGAACATCCTCAGAATTAAAGCATTTCTCGGCTGCGGATGAGCTAAGTGATAACTAATAGGGCATAAGAAAACAGCACCAACTTCTGTATACTACTGAATTTGATGTCCCTGGAACATGCATCCAAATCTGAAAACATTCTATCACCAGATCATCCACTGCCATTCCAAATGGCAGCAAGTATAACAAAGCCCCCCCCCCCCCATTACTTAGAGATGTAGCAGACTAATGCCATACTGTTAGACTCACCTGGGAGACAACTTTTGAGAGAACACAGTTCTTAAATTCCAGATAACAAAAACATTCTGGAAAACATAGTTCTTAAAATTTAGAAGGAATTAGAGAACAGCGCTCATTTCTAGGATGTTAACATGAATGCGATACACAGATGATCCAAGGAATCTGGATGCCGTGAACTCCCCCTTCACACATCCTAGGGTAGGTGTCAGAGTGGTTACTGTCACCCAGCCTGTCTGCAACTGGAAATTATACACTATATGGAGGGACCACAGGTACAACAACCACATAAGTGGTGAGCAACAGGACCTGCAGATTTGAAGGTACTGAAGAAACGAGTAAAATGTGGAGTGCACTGAACAAGAAGGGTCTGTGAATATTCTCATGTGATGTCTTGCATGAGGAAACATGAAGATTAGCACTGCCCATCAACTTCACAGCTGTGACAGTGTATTGTGCAAAAGTGGTTTGGGAGGACAAGATATGGGACATGACCCGAGTGAAGAGCAACTGTCTGTTTTACAGCAAAAAGGGCCAACTAATCTTTTTTATCAAGAGGAAATCCGCTGAAGTTTATGATCTGAACTGGAGCACATTAAGACTTTGCAAGGTTCAAAGTTACTCTGATGGAGAACAGCTTGGGTAAGCACTTCCTCTGTTCAGAATGACAAGGAGCCAGATATCCAGGCAGAGCAAAATCTATCCTCCAATTCAGAAGCCTGAGGTAAGGTGCTACTTACAGCCATGTATTTGTTGCTCATCCTTCTGGGACAGGTGAGTCCAAACAAATGGGTCCACAATATTTAGTCCTCTCAGAATGGCATAAAGCTCAGTTATGCAGGCACGCAAGTCAACAGCTTAAATATATCATGCCAAAGTTGCTGCAGATACAGCTATCCTACTTTGTTTTAAAAGTGGCTATTTTTTTCTGATGTTTTAACATTTCTGCCAAACTTATTCCATTACCATGGAACAGACTAGGAAAAGACACTTCTTTGTAAAATTAGAACTGAAATTAACATTGTAAACAATCTACCATGCATTGGACTTGCACTATCTAAATTCAGTACTGCCCTTAATGTCTCATCACAAAACCTTAAAAGCAAGGCAAAGTTTCCTTATTAGAATCCAGTGCACTATGCTGTAAAAAAATATTAAAAAAGTGTATTGGTCCCATTCTGAAGACCAGTTTCACATTTAATTTAATTTTCACTTACACTCCTTATGTCAAGCGTGCAAGTGGTTTTGCAAAAAATAAAGTTAATACAGCATTCTGTTTGATTTTTTTTTGTTTCATTGTTTACTCAATTTTTCTATAACCACATCCACAAAACAATGTCATGGTATGTACTGTGCAATAATTTGCATATATCTGAAAGACATTAACATTAATCAAAACCGATTTAGTTCTTTATCTTTAAAGCAACAGCTTCTTACTTGCATTGTGGTTTCACTGTCATCTTCACCTATATTAATTTTTAATGTAAGATGTTCTACCTGCAAGACAAAGCAAACAACTCTTCTTTCTAGGAAGCAAGCAACTCCACTGATGTATTTAGCATGAAAACCCGGTAGCCTATGCCTTAATTTAGGTATTGAAGCATTGTGGGTTTATCTTCTGTGATGACATGGCAGGGGGTTTCAGCTTCAAAAAAAAAAAAAAAAAACTTGAGGGGGCCAACCGTACCACCAAAATAAAGAGCAAAAATGTTTTTCCTTCAAATTTTTTACTGAACGTGGTAAACAACTTGTATCAAACTACAAAGGATTTGTTATTTACACATGAATCACGAAAGTGACCAATACATTTTAAGGTCTGCGTCTAGTACTAGATACACTATCTCGGATTCATTCACTGAAGGTCATTTGCATGGATTCTAGTCTAACAAGGATGGTTTTGGAATACAAGCAGGGCAGGGTGTTACTGACAAGGTGCACAGTATGCAGTGTGTTCTACAACACTAGCTAGTTCTGTGAACCACACTATGCCTACGTGTGTCCATTTTCTGTGCAACAGCAGACTACATATTATGTACCTTGTACCTGAATCACATTCTACATCAACATACATACTTAAGTGTGCAGATTGAAAGAGTAATATCCGATTCATCAGTGCTATTTCTTGAAAAACGTAACATCAAATCTCTTACACAGAAGAGACTGGGGAGGCATGGTAGGGCAACCTACACTGACTAAACAGAATGTATTTAGTGCTCTCCAATCAGCACTGGCCTATTGTTGGCCTATATGTATTGGCTTAGTCTAAAGATTATCATGACAAAAGAAAATGCTGGAAAAAATAAACAACCATCACATATGCAAACAATACCAACAGGATGTCTGTAAATGAGGAACAGTTGAAGGGTCTGCTGATGAAGCTGAAAAGTACAAAGTGGTAAAGTTAGCTTGCTGCTTAACATTAAAGAGGACTAGACAACACAATTTTAGTTTAATCACTTCTTTCCAAATAGATTGGGATAAAGTGGAGACAGTAACATTTTATTTTCCTAGGTACAAAAATCTCTACAAGTGGTGACTGCAGGCATGAAATTGAAAGATGTTGTCTTTTTGGAAGGAAAGCTAAGGCAAATCTGGATAAAATATTACTCAGTAAACATGGTCAGCAAAAGTCCATACAGTTGAAGTTACGACCTTCACAATAACAACATACAATTGTGAGAGATGCAAGTAATATGGTTATATACCAAAATACTGATGCTTTTGAACTGTTGCTTTGGAGAAAACATTTGAGAATTCTGTAGACTGCTAGAAGATCAAATTAGTCAATACTTCCGGAAATAAATCTAGACTGTTCACAGGAAGGCCTGACAATTGTGTGCGTCTTTCGGCTTTTCCCGGTTAGGGGTCGTCACAGCGGATCTCCGGTCCGCTAATGATTGGCAGTAGAGTTTTACATGCTGGCAACTCATACTTTGGCTATATAATGCGAAGGCAGCATTCACCGATGAAGTCACTCGTGCTGAGGATGAGAAGAACGAAGCAACAGTGGCCAAGGTGGACAGAGACAGAAGTACTAAATTAATGAAGATGAATTTGCAAGAGCTTAAAAAAGCACTACATGACAAACAGACCATGCATGCCAAGTCCTAGAGAGCACGAAGAGCCAGATTTTACTAAATCACACCTACAAGGCTGAAAAAAGGCAAGTAAAACAACGTCTTAAACTACATAGGTGTACTAAGATATAATGTTGACTATTAAAATATAGGAGATCAATCAGGAACATTAATAAGGATTCCATGCTGTTAACATTTAATTAGCATTTACTAAAAGGAATAAAAAAGTACCGGAATGTAAATAAACACAGGGGCTACAACGGTATTGTATTCCATGAAACTGATCTAGTCTATTCAACCAAAAATAGTATGTGCACTGTTCAAATGATGATAACCAACAAGCGAAGCCTACCCCATGGTATGGAGGGATGAAGCCCAATCTGCACAGTAGACAACCAGTGCTTTATAGTCACAAGGGTGCTCAAGGGGAGGGGACTGGGAGGAAGGAAGTGAGCAGCTACAGCCAGCTCACCCATCCTGGGAGAAGGCAGGACGATCTGGCTTGCTACTTGGTATATATCTACTGCACTACATGCTCTACTACTACAGCTCAGGCCTACGAACACCAGCAATGACAGAGACGGTAGCAGATGCAGAAGGGATGTTAGTGGAGGAATGCATACCTCTTGCAAAAAGGCAGCATCACTAAAGCCAAGAGAGACACCTCAGGGGACAGAAAGACTAGAGGATGCCCACCAGGTCCAGTGGAGTAACATGATCCTTACCGCCAGGACAGTCTCCTCCCAAACGAATGAACAATTTGAATGTCTAGACCAAGCCATAGTCTTCTGCCTAGAGTACAGCATTCCTGAATTCTTACACAGGAGTCTAATGAACAAGGTAATGGTGAAGAGGAACCACTAGGGAGAACCCATGGAGTACAAAAAAAAATTATAAATGACACACACTCCTTATACAAAAGTTTTCAATCACTACACAGAGCTGTTAGGAAAGGGCGGATATTTCTGTTATGAACTGGAAAGTTCAAAAAATAGTGAACATTAAAATATTTGCAATTACAGTTATTTGAGATAGCAAAGAACTATAACAAAAAAGTAGGTGCGTTACTGCTGAACAAATTATGAATTAAAGGAAATTTTAAAGGACTAATACTGCGGTATAAGCGATTACCCCAAAGTATGAAAAACAGCATCAAGAAAATTTTTCTTTTTGAAAACATGCAATTTCCTTGGAAATCTGGCCATCAGAGATGTAAATATGTTACTGGATTTTTCAAAATAATAACAGCTGGTGAGAACAGTCCAAGGAATAAACTCGCACTCAAATCTATGGCCTGCTTGCTGCCAGCACAGTGAGCTATAAACAACTGCACTGTCTCACCCAGTATTCTCTCCGCTTCTTGTACCCTGCAAAATCTGTACTAGTCCAAAACTGGGTATGTGCAAACTTATCCCTACATTTCCACTTCTTTTAAATAAAGAAATAAAACAATTTTCATAACAAACTGACAAAGCAATTTTATAGCCAATGATCAAGCCTTTCCAATAAACCGAAATCTCAAATTCATGCCAAAGCTTAGTACTGCCAAGTAAAGAATGTTAATGATATCCTGTCTCAGTCTACAATGCAAGAATAAAAGGTAGAGCAGCGTGATTTCTGTACCATTTGGGTTTGAGTTTTAAAAACACAATAGTTGCTGAACTTCAGTGATTCTATCTCCAGCACACTCAAAGTGATATAGTCGGAGCCCATACAAGTGCAAATCAGGGAATAACCACCACAAAGCAAACATAAACGGCTGAATATAATGAAGTAAAAAATTCTGCAGCAGCTGAACTGCTGTACACAAAATGAACCGGAAAGGTATTACAACTATACAATGTTATTGGCTTCTGAAATACAAATGAGCAGATGGGTATAGCTACAGTACTTGCTGTAATACATAGTATTCAACAGCTTCAAAGTAATACATGGCATTAAAAGCATCGTTTGCAGGTTTTTATGCCATGTGCTTGAATCTTACCTTGCAAATGATGATATGCAATTTCTGTAAGCCAATTTGTTTTTGTTTTATTATTAAAGCTACAATTGTGGATATATTCATTACACAAACACAAGCATCTCCACATGTACACAGTACACAAACACTTGAGGTCAGTTTGTTCATCAGGATAGGACCACCTTTCATGTGATACCACACAATTAAGCATAACTAGATTGCTTTCTGAATTACTGACAAAGATACAGAAACTTGCATACTTCCATAACTGAACATAAGAGTTAAAATATCATAAACTGTATAAACTCTGTGCATATTATCAGCTTCAGTGCCGTTTTGTGTTGTCATCTTTCTTATGTTGCGGTCAAGTGGTGTACATCTTTTCTTATCTATTTAAAAACCTGTGAAAGATAAACACTCCAGAATAAGTTTTCTGGATGAAAAGGGGATCAGGATGTTAAAAATAATTGCTCAAAAAAGATTACAGCCTGCAGGAACGTAGCTAGGATTTCTGGAACTGTATGCCAGCTGCTTGAAAGCAGCTTACCGCACCTCAAGCCTAGTCTCTGCAGGCCGCACACAGTGCTCCTATTTTAATAGATCTTAGCTGCAATACTATACTCAGCTATTCAGTATCTCAATTATACAACAAAAATTAAATAAAAATAATTTAAACAAGTAAGGAAAAAGTTGCTTCACTTAACTGTAAAAGACGGAACACTTTTTAATCTGGACACCATAAGTCAGTACTCCAAACGGAATTAAATCATTGTAAAAAAGTGCAAGCCACATCATATATGACATAATAGTAGTTGTAGTCCTATACATGAAAGCCATCAAATTCATTCTACAGGGGATAAACAGAGGTGTTTTTCTATTCCACTTCGGTATTTTATAGATTCACAAGAACATTATAGGACTGTGGAACAAAATTCAGCAGTTGTAGTGCTTCATGGCATTTCTGCTCCACTTCAGGACCAAAAGTCTCTGTTTTTTTTTTGCGTAATGAGTGGTAAAGCTTTTCTAAGCAATCAACACATTACACCTGGTTTACTTTCAGCTTTTTTTTTTTATTTTCTGAGGCCACAAGCCAGAGGTACTATTTTGTATGAGAGAGGAACCCAGTGAAATGTCTCTGGTTGCACCAGACCAGTAAACAGTCTCCAAGATGTTCCAAGAGGACACTGGTAAAATGCACATGTGCTGTCACAGTAGTAGGCAAGACCACTTGGTTATCATTCCTTCCAGTACAACTAAATAATCCTCACTGAAGGTAGAATACGGTGAGGGGTACTTACACTACTTGCACACGAGGCTATCAATAAGCTCTCCCCAGATTCTCTCCTGGGAATCTTGAAGCAATGGAAACACTTCCTGCATAGCGGCTACATATCCAGCCATACAAATCACGTCTTGTAAATGAACAGCATGGAGACTCCAGGGAGCTTGTTCCAACAAGGCAAACCCTTTGAATTATTTAAACAATTTCTATGTAGTAAATGAAGTACCATAATTAACCTCTCAAATGGGGGGGGAGCTTGTTAAGCACTTTGACGTAAGTGTGTAAACAAGCTTTTGCTAAGCATCTCCAATTGCTGCTAAGGTCTAATCTCATACTAGAGCTCAAAAGCAGACAGTATTAGCTGCCAAATAACAGAGCCCAAAGTTTGTTCTGCCACTCTGAAAGGAAAACTCGGCAGTCTCCTACAGTTTAACTCAATACTTAGGTTGCTTTTCTCCCTACAATATGGTTCCAGTATTGTGCAGATACCAGAAACCTGCTTGTACTTTTTTAAACTTTTATTTCCTTGCCTTGGAATCAAAGGAAGAGAAAACCCACCTTGTTTTTTCATTTTTTAAACTTTTCACACTGAGAGGAGTACCTCTCAGGGTAAACTACTGATTTCTCTAATCTTATATGGGCATTTAATCCTGCTAATGTCAGCACAGCAGCTGCTATAAAAAAAAAAGTCATGGAACTGTTTTCCACTGTTTTTATTGCAGACAGGAGGAGAACTTAACACTCCCCTTTCATAGCAAAACAAATCCATTAGATCAGTCAGGGCTTTAAAAACTGTTGTCACCTCATCTGACAAATTTACACAAGTAGCAACATAGTAATGAAATGCTAAGCTTTAAATGTTGGTAATTTGTAATAGTTTATATGTTAACTTAAATGTAGTTTCAAATATTTCTGTGACATTTAGAGAAAACTCGGAAAATACTTTTTCTTGTAAAGTATCAACGCATTTACCATTTTCAATCCCCCTCCCACACACACAGAACAGAACTGCAGAAAGAGAAACAGGGGGCAACAACATAAGCTAGGTGCACTGATATAGTTTATAAAAATGTCTTTTATGCTTTTTTTTGTGACATTGTTCCAGAGGGTGATGCATATTTGGTAAACAGATCCATGGTAAGAGACTTGCACTGAACTGAGTCCGTCCTTAACAGAGGTACAGTGCCTGAACATTTTCCAGTCCACAAAGTAAATGGTACCATTGATGGCAACCATAATATACCAGCTCAATTTACTTTAGCATACACTTGCCGTGTGTCCTTGCATTAAAAACAGGAAATCAGAAGTACTTTTACTGTGTTTAAATGCATGTCTGTCTGTCATATGTGTGTGTGTTTATATATATATACACACACATACATATACATACACACACACACATATACATTCACACACACCTACCTATACATGTATGCTGTATAGTGTTGAAGGTGAAGGTGTTGTTTTTCCCCTACCCACGCTCCCTATTCCTGTCTTGTTGTTTTTCCCCTACCCACGCTCCCTGGTTCCTGTCTTGTTGTTTAAATTTGGAGGCTTTTGCAGTTGCCCGCCCCACACTGTAGATTTGATCTGGGACACTCCCCCCAGTCCCATCTCTTTACCTCATTCTACCTAACAGACTCCTTCTGCACTTGTTTGTAGTAATTTTTAATTTAAATTGCATTTTTTAAACTGCTTGGTCTAACATTGCTACATACTCGTGTGCTAACTTGCACTGCATTTGAATTTTTACTGCTGTTTTAGCTACTTTTCTGTAAAATTAAAAAAAAAAAAAAAAAAAAAATTCTAAGCCCGTTTCCAACCTTTCCTGTAACTAGTATAGTCCAGATTCAGATTTGCTGTATCCAGGACTGATTGTAAGCTTCTGAGCCCCCCAAGCTTTCTGTGTTGGAGGGGAGCATTCTAGCTCATCAGTGGGAGTGGTAAGCACTAGGTAACCTATCTACCACACAAGGAGTGATTCTGGTCCAATTATTGGCCGTTTGGACAGTTTTTCCATCTCTCTCAACTTTCTGATTTAAAAGCCCGTATTTGCACTTGTTGCCCCCCTTTCCTGTAACTAATTTAGTTTGGATGCATATTCTTAGTTTTGGCACTTGAATTTGCTTATTCGTGATCAGCACTTGTTCAGAACTTGTTGTAAGCACTAAATAAGCTACTACAGCACTCAGCCTTCCTCATTACCTAGTGGAAAACAGTTTTGGTAATTACTTTCCTCACTTGTTTAGAGAAAAACAGCTCTTGTACTCACTTTGCTCACTTATCTACAGGAAAATAGTTTTTTATTCAGGCATGTCCAAGGGTCAGCTCCCAGTGTTCTCTCCTGTCTATCTGATGAATCTGGGCATTACCTCATGTACACAGACAACCCTCTCCTCCCAACATTACAACCTGTGAGAGATGCACTTATCTAGCCAAACTGGAGGTAAAGCTCTCTCCAACCAAGACTGAACTCGACAGTCAAGAGAAGGTAAACACTTGCACTACACCATACTCATCACATAGTCTCACTAAATCTACACCACCAAAATCCATACAGAGAAACACAAACATTTGCGGAGGCTCTCTATAATCATCTGCTCAAGCAACAGAGACCTCCAAAGCAGAAATGCAAGCAACCTCCACCCCCCCCCAACACAACCCAAATGACACATAGCCCGCAGACTCAGTGTGCCACTCAACCACAGCCAATAAGGCAAAACAACGTATCCAACACACTAGTCATAGGTGACTCTATAGTCAGGCACACTGATGTCCCACTCACCAGGCTAAACAAGAAGGTTACTGTCAGCTGCCTGTCGGGTGCCAGGATCCGCCACATAACCCACGCACTCAGGTCACTCCACAACAAGTACAAATATGACTCTGTCATTGTCCATGTTGGTGTGAACGACCTGAGACGTACCTCCCTGGACTACATGAAAAGAGACATGGAAAAGCTCTCCGATCTTGTAGCCCAGGCAGGTTTGACCCTAGCCCCGTGTAGCATTCTGCCATCACCCAGAATGATACCGCAGTACAAGGACAAAATGATTGACTTCAACAATTCGCTAAGCTTCTGGTATCATTCTAAAGGGATCCAGTATTTGTCTGCCTGGGATGACATGGCCAACAGACCACGATGCTTTGCCAGAGATGGCCTGCACTGGTCACCCCTAGGATTCCAGATTCTGACTAAGATTCTTGCCGCCCCTATAGTGCCTTTTTTAGGCAAGGTTCAAATGACAAATTCACCACCGTAACAGAACAGGAAAGCAAAAACTGAGGGTGATGCTATTCAATGCCAAATCTCAAAATGCACTCACTCGAGGCATTCCTTAAAATGGAGAACACAGATATCTGTGCAGTGATTGAGACCTAGTTCAAGGCTCCAGAGAGCACCCCTGCACTACCAGGCTATAACTCATACCACACTTGTCAGCCATGTAACCTGGACCGGAAAGTACAGTTTTGTACCTACCATAAATGTAGATGTTCGAAGATCCACATTGCTGCAGTCCTAACACTTGGGTAGTCCGCTGTCCCTCGGTCGGCCCGAATATCAGAGTATAAGGCTGACGTCGGTCAAGGCGCATTTGACTGACATCAGAACGTCAGGGTACAAATGCGCATGACCGACGTCATATCCTCAGTCTTTTCTTGCCCCAGATGTCAGAAGACCCTAAAAAGAAAGGTCAAAACCCATAGACAACAACTGAACAACCAACCAGCCTAACACCAAAAATATGTACAGTATATACAATATATACAATTATACCTCAGATGAATAACCCAACCCACACAACCACCTCAAACTACAGAGGGGAAGGAGGACTGCAGCAATGTGGATCTTGAACATCTACATTTATGGTAGGTACAAAACTGTACTATGTTCTTCATCTCACATTGCTGCAGTCCTAACACTTGGGTAGAATCCCAAAGCAGAGGTAAGGGAGGATGGCTAAACTATAATGAAGCAGGAGCTGCCAAAATGCCCTGCAACACAGCAGTGGCAAAACCAGCCCTGGATTTAGAGTACAGTGGAAGGTGGTAATGCCTAGAGAAGGTATGCACTGAACTCCAAGTGGCTGCCTCCAAAATATCCTTAGTAGCCACCCTCCAAAAAGCTGTTGAAGTGGCAGTAGCCCTAGTGGAATGAGGCCTAATCCCAGCTGGAATCTCTTTGCCATGATGGGAATAACAGAAAGCAATGCAAAATCCAATCCACTTAGAAATAGTTTGTTTTGACACGGGCTTGCCCTGAGAGCACAAAGCAAAAGAAACTAATAACTGCTGAGATTGTCTGAACCCTTTAGTTCTGTCCAAATAATATCGCAACTGCCTGTGTACATCTAAAGTGTGCAAAATCTTTTCCCCTTTAGTTTGGGGATTTGCATAAAAAGTAGGCAAATGAATAGTTTGGTTTAAAGCCACACTAGAAACCACTTTAGGCATAAAGGAAGGATTAGTACGTAAAGATACCCTATCCTTATGGAAAATTAAGAAAGGCTCAACTGCCATAAGGGCCTGCAATTCAGAAACCCTTCTTGCAGAGGTAATGGCCAACGAAAAAGCAGTCTTCCATGACAAATATTTCAACTCAGCAGTAGCTGCAGGCTCAAAAGGTTGTAGAGTGAGTTTCTCCAACACAAAATTGAGATCCCAAGCAGGAGTAGGAGCCCTTCGGGGTCTTATATTCTTTGCCCCTCTAAGAAATTGCTTGAACAAAGGATGAGAAAACAATGGTGGGTCACAGTCGTAGTGAGCTGAAATTGCTGCAGCATGAATCTTAATAGAAGAGAAGGACAAACCTTTGTCCAATAACTCAGTAAGATATTGAAGAGCCACACTTAAATCAGGCTCAGAAACATCCAAATCCTTAGCTGCACTCCAAAATAAAAATCTCTTCCATTTATCTGCGTACACTTTCCTTGTACTAGGCCTTCTAGCTTCCAAAATCACATTCAAAACTTGTTGTGGAAGTTGAGACCCTCTATGGTTTAAAACAGAATATGCCATGCTGTTAGGTGAAGAGAGTGAAGTTTGAAATTGAGCAAATGACTGTCCTCCTGGGACAACAGATGTGGAATCAAAGGCAAAGGCCATGGAGGCTTCTGTACTAGACTTCTCAGTAATGGGTACCAGTGCTGTCGAGGCCAATCTGGAGCTATCAAAATCATCCTTGGCTTGTCCTGTCTGACCTTTAGAAGTACCTTTGGGAGGAGAGGCAGAGGTGGAAAGGCATACACATGAAGATTTTTCCAACTGAAAGAAAGAGCATCCACTTTCCAAGCTGTGGGATAAAACCGCTTTGTGCAAAACTTTGGCAGCTGGTGGTTTAGTGGAGAAGCGAACAGATCTATGTCTGGAGTTCCCCAGGACACTGTCAATTTCTGAAATACATGAAGATCCAGTTTCCACTCGTGGGGATCCATGATTTGTCTGCTTAACACATCTGCTAAGGAGTTCTGTGCTCCTGGCAGAAACCTTGCCTGAAGACTTAGCTGTAAACTGAGAGCAGTCTCCCACAAAATCATTGCTTGCCTGCATAGAGGATAAGAATGTGTTCCCCTTGCTTGTTGATGTACCACATGACAGTTGTGTTGTCTGTTAGAATCAACACCTGCCCTGGAAGAAGTAAATCCTTGAAAGCTATTAATGCAAACTGGACTGCTAACATCTCCTTCAAGTTGATATGTAGATGTTGTAGTCTGACAGGCCACTTGTCTTGTATCCACTTTCCGTTTAGATGAGCTCCCCAAGCTTTGTCTGAGGCATCTGTCGTTAGAATTTGACTCGCCTCTGGCCGGGTCACAGAGAGTCCCTTGTTTAGGTGACATTCCTGAGCCCACCACAAAAATTCCTTTTGAATGCAAGGTATTATTTGAATGACAGTGTCCAGATGCTGGCAGTGCTGTGTCCATACATTTTGAGATACCATTGCAACTTCCTCATATGCAGTTTGGCATTGGGAAGCACCAGAATACAAGATGCCATGAACCCTAAGGCTTGAAGGACTGTCCTTGCAGTCAGCCCGGACTGAAGAGATAGATGATGGAAGTAAAGGGAAAGATTCTTTTGTTTGTCCGGGGTTAGAAAGGCCATCTGGGATGCTGTATTCAGTCTTACACCCAGAAAGCACATGTCTTGAGAGGGTACTAGACTGGACTTTATTTCGTTCACAGAATACCCCAGGCATCTTAGCACTGCTATCACATATTCCAAATGACGAAGAAGCTCGTCCTTCCTTGAGCCAGAATCAGGCAATCGTCCAAATAAGGATAGATTTGTATTCCTTTTAGCCTGAAGAAAGCTATCACTGGAGCCAGAACTTTCGTAAATACTCTGGGCGCAGTAGATAAGCCAAAGGGCAATGCAGAGAACTGATAGTGAGAAGTCCCAGTCCGAAACAGCAGATATTTCCTGCAACTTAGCCTGATAGGAACATGAAGGTAAGCCTCCTTGAGATCCAAAGTTACCATCCAGTGATCCTTGCCCAGTAGAGGTAAAAGCTGTTGTAACGTCAACATTTTGAACTTGGGAATGTCCAGATAAGTGTTGAGGATAGATAAATCCAAAATTGGTCTCCACGTGTTCCCCTTTTTGGCACAAGGAACAGGCGAGAATAAAATCCTAGGCCCCTTTCTGGCATAGGAACCGGCTGTATGGCCCCTATTTGGAGTAACAGAGAAATTTGCTTGTGAGCCTCTATTCTTTGTTGAGGAGGAATGTCTGGCATGCCTTTGAAAGGAGGCAAGGTATGGAAATAAAACCTGTAACCGTGATGTATGATATCCAGTACCCATCTGTCTTGGGTAATCAAACTCCAATTTTCTTTGAAAAGTGCCAACCTTCCTCCCAAAGGTGCTGCCAGGCGAGAAGGGTCTGGCAGCTGAAAAGGTAGGTCATTGGGTCTGTTTACGAAAGGACTGACCCCTGCCCTCACCAAGACTGTGCAGGAGAACTCCCTGTTCTAGGCCTGAAAGAGCCCTGACCTCTGCCCCTGCCACGTCTAGATCTACCCCTAGACTGGGAATCATAAGAAGGATACGTCCACCCCTTAGTAGGCCAATTTCTACTAAACTTTGGAGGCTGAACCTGCAAAATCTTTAACAGTCTGCATAGACTTAGCCTTGTCTTTCATTTTCTTTAAAACTGCCTCAACAGGAGAACCAAACAAGACATCAGATTGCAAAGGGGCATCCAAAATCCTAGTTTTAACATGGTCAGATAAATTTTGATCCCTCAGCCAGGCATGCCTGCGAAGAACTGACCCAGTGGCAGCCACCCTAGACGAGGCCTGAACAGCATCAAAACCACATTGCAAAGAATGCTTACCCACCTGTTCAGAAACATGCACTAAATCTTGTAACTCTTTACAATCAATACCTTCCGCCAGAGCATCAACCTTAGATTTCAACTGTGAAAGGAGATAATTTTGATATTTCAACATGTGAAACTGGCAATTAAAAGCTCTCATGGCTAGAGTGGAAGAAGTATAAACTTTCTTTCCCCACCTATCCAAGGCCCTGGCCTCTTTATCTGCGAACTGGATTCTTGACAACAGAAGCCTTAACACCCTTAGGCCCCTGGCTAACAGTTTCTGGGTCTGCCCTAGGACTCTTAAAAGATACTTATGAGCTTCAGGCACCCTGTAATACCTATCTGGTTTAACAGGAGCAGGAGGCAAAGAATCAGGATTAAGAGAAGCCTCTGCAAACACATCTTCCACCACATTCAGAACAGGAGGTATAGCTAAAGGCCTATGCTGGGGTAAAACAAAAATTCCTAAGCCTTTTCCTGGAATCAGAGAAATCCTGGCCTCCCCATTTAAAATGCTCTCTCATGGAGTGAAGGGTCTCTGAAAAGAAAAATCCTCAGGAGGAGAAGCAGAAGGAGTAGAATCATCCACATCAGAATCAGAATAATGAGAATACTCCTGCAAGTCTTCAGCCGAAGACTCAGACACATCCGAAGCCTGCTCATAATCCCCAACACAGGTTCCATCCTAGGCCTCTTATCAGGAGGGGGCATAGAGCCTCTAATCAAAGTAATTAAATCTTCTGCCATTTTAAGCATGTGCTTCTTGGGCACTGAACCTGAAGAACTAGGAGTGACACCCACAGAAGCAAAACTAGACCTGCCTCTAGGAGAAGCCTTGGAAGCAGAAAGAAAGGGCCTAGACACCTTAGGAAGGGAGGGGAGTACAGTTACCTGAGAAGCCCCTACAGCCTGACCTGCCTCCTGGGAGGCCACATCCTGTAAAACACAGTTTCTCCCTGGGACTCCAGAGAGGCCTCCGGAACCACCGGTTCCACTGACGCCTCTAAAGAACCGGCGTCCGGTTCGACGACTCCTCTAACCTAGGTTTAACTGCCTTGTCCTTGCGCTTCTTTGAGGAAGCCGGCCGGAGCATCCGGCGGCATATTGTAATTGCACCGCTTCCCAAAGACCAACCTGGCACAATCCAACCTACGCTTTATAGTGCGTTTATTGAACCTAGCACAAAAGCGACACCCAACAACGTCGTGCTCAGGTCCCAAACAAGGTATACACAAATTATTGTAATCCCTATGTATCTGTTTCCCACAAGAAATACAGTTATTCACTTTTTCTGACATCCGGTAAACCACTGAGGCAAGAAAAACCAAAATATTCCCCAACGGGTACTTAACCAACTCTGACTTCGGTCTGAAACTCCGAATTCGAAAAATTTCAGAACGCCGAACGGCACTTGCAACACTGCTTCTGCATCGGACCATGCGGCAAAAAAGACTGAGGATATGACGTCGGTCATGCGCATTTGTACCCTGACGTTCTGATGTCAGTCAAATGCGCCTTGACCGACGTCAGCCTTATACTCTGATATTCGGGCCGACCGAGGGACAGCGGACTACCCAAGTGTTAGGACTGCAGCAATGTGAGATGAAGAACATCACCAAAGGCAGAGGTGTGTCCATATTCATTAAGGATATCCACACCTCCAGGCTAGTTGCTCAGCATAATGCATCTGAGGTTATCCAAGTGCAACTAACTCTGGGCAAAACTGGAATCCAAATTGTAGCTTGCTACAGATTCCCACTCCACTTTTCTTGATGTACTGGAAAATATTAGGGTTCAACCAAACACCCCAATAATGAGCAATTTCAACTACCCCACCATTAACTGGGAAAACTACTCCTGTACCAGCTCCTTCACTCAATGCTTTCTGGATTAAATAAACTCCAATGCCCTGGAACAACTTATCCACATCTCCACCAGGGGCAACAATATCCTAGTCATTACCAACATGAGTGACCGGTGTTCCACAGCTGAAGTCAATACCTCATTGGTCCGATCCAATCATAAGCTAATCACCCTAGATATCCACATCTTGCCCCCACCTCCCATTAAGGAAACCACGGTAAACAATTTCTCCAAAGCCAACTTCATGCTTCTTAAGACAGAAGTGGTGAACTTCATGAAACCCATGCAGATGGATAATACAGTTACGACTACTGAATCCTACACAATTGCACTTTATAAACACTTACACAAGTGCATCAATCGTGCTAACCCAAACGGAACCAAGATGCTATCCTCCAAAAAAAAGGAAGCCAATCTGGTGGTCCCCTGCCATAAACAAACTGTACAACAGAAGGAAGAAACTGTTGCAAAAGAGAGTAAAATCCCATGAGTGGAGGAGCTCCCTGGTCAGCTTCAGTAAGAAGCTGCGATCCCTGATAAAATCCTCCAAACCTGGTTACGAAAACAAAAGTCGCCACTGATTCTAAAGACAACCACAAAGCATTCTATAGCTATGTCAAGAATCTCAATGGCAACACTCAGATCTGCTCGGAGTTACAGCACAATGGCACTAAATATACAGACCCAACTAATATTGCCAACATCCTGGCAGATAGGTTCAGTGCTAACCTTACCCCCCTCTCACCCCCTAAAGGGCCCATCTCTATACCAGAAGAATGCAAAGTTCCTGTAATCATGGCTGCACAGGTAAAAACCACACTCTTACAGCCAAGAACACAGCATCCATGGGACCAGACAACATCCCAAGCTGCATTCTACATGAACTACAGAATGAACTGGCACCCCACCTAAGTACCATGTTCAATCATAGCCTTACCTCAGGCTTTGAGCCCGCTAAAAGGCGCACAGCGACAGGAATCCACTCTACAAGGGGGAGCCACCACAGACCCCGGGAACTACCATCCCATTAGCTTGACAAGCCTAGTCTGCAAGGCCATGGAACGTATCATCATGGAACTTATAAACAAAGACATTGGTAATCTCCAAACTCTGGACCCCCACCCAGTACGGGTTTGTAAA
>NC_056735.1:1452317569-1452367569 GCF_019279795.1 Protopterus annectens
GATGATATCCCACCTAGATCTTGTACATGCTTAGAGTCCTAGGCTTGTAATTTAAGAAGCTATACTATCCATGGTGGTTGTAACTGGAGCAGCCAAAATGGAAGTCAAAGGGCATGGAAGCCTGGTAGAAGCTTCTCGAAGGGATGAGTAATCAAATTCTTCCAAACAGGAAGCCTCACTGACAGCTGGAGTAGAAAAGTAGTAGTAGATGGAAAAAGTCATGGAATTACCATAACATTCCATCTGTGTTGTCAGTCTTCATTCTTTCCTCACAAATGGGTTCGGATCCAATCCATCGGATCTGACTCAGCTGATGCTACATCTCACAGCCATCAGATCTCTCGCGCTTCTCCCTTACCCACAATGCACCTTGCCAAATACCTCAAATCTTGTTTGCTGCTATAAGGTGTAAAAGGACAGAGAAATATGGAAAGGCATATCCAAAGTCATGCAAACATACAAATGTATCCATTCAGAGACCATGTAACTGCTTGTACTTCCAGAAGTCATGGATGGGGGTAAGTGGGAGGGGATGTGAGTAAAGAATGAAGACTGACAACACGGATGGAACAATATAGTTAGTACACAACTTCATCTGATGTTGTCAATCTTCATTTTATCCTCAAAAATGGGACAGAATCCCTAGCTACTGGAATCCAGGGTGGAGTCGAGGAAGGTTATTCCTGAGCATCATAGAATGAATTGATGCTCGACCAATTTGTAATGAGCAATAAATGTATGAGGAGTAGCCCAAGTTGCTGCTGCACAAATCATCCACAGACATCCTAGACTAGAAAACTGGAAGTGGCCACAGATCTAATGGAGTGTGCTTTTCAAGGATGTGTGATAGGAATGCACAATTAAACAAAGATGCAATTTGTTAACCACTTTGATTGAGAAATGTTTAGAAACTGATTTTCCTAATTTTGACTCGGAAAAGGAAACAGTTGGCCTGCTTTACTGATTGTTTCTGGTCTATGCAAATAGAGAAGCAACTGTCTATGAACATCCAGTAAATGTAAAATGTAGTTTCCTTTGCTGGTAAATTTAGGAAAAAAATACTGACAGATTAACAGAACTATTTGTCAGATTCTGACACCATCTTCGAAAGAAAGGATGGGTTGGCACATAAGGTCACTCTGTCCTTATTATGGAAAGCCAACTATGCAGGTTTAGAAGACAACGCTTGGATCTCAAGAAATTCTTCTTGCGGAAGTGATGGCAACCAAGAAAATAGTTTGCCATGAAAGATATTTAAGGTCACATGCAGCTGCTGGTTCAAAGAAGGGAGGCTGTGTTGGACTGCAGCATCAAATTCAGGTCCCATGGTGGAGTAGGGTCTTTAAAAGGAGGCTTTAGAACAGGGGTGTCCAGTGTAGGCGGCAAGTGAGGACCAAAAAAAAAAAAAAAAAAAAAAAAAAGTTTCACGTATACTGAAGAGCAAAAGAAAAAAAAAAAAAAAAAAAAAAAAAAAAAAAAGCAGTTGACAGCTAGCCTCTTACTAGTATTGTGACATCCTACCTAGGAGATGATCTATAAACAAGTCGTCTTTATGCAGCAACTGCTGCTGACACCCCAGGTTTACAACAATAGCTCAAATGCCCATGAGTACATAATACAATCATGTCACATCTGCTTAACATTAGATATATTATTCTCTGCCCATACATGCGGTGGTAATAAAATGCAGGCTGGTAGGAATCTCTGCACATAGTTATAAGTGAATTGGCTCACTGGCCAAACTTTATCCTGAATTTTGCTACTGATGCGCTGCAAGCAGTAGTAAAAAAATGGATGATGATTTTTTTTCTGTATGTTTGTTTCTTAGATTAGCAGATTACAGAAAAAAGATAATGCATTTTTTATTCATAGAGTAGACTTAAAAACCACCCTACAACCACATAATTTTACCTAGCTGTGTGGTTGTTAAATGCAGAGATTTCAGCACAAACCTTTCCTTCACTTTTCCTGCTTGAAAATCACAAACAAGGTGCTGGCAGGTGAAGGTGCAGCAGCAGCAGTCACCTACAACTTTTTGAAAAAGTCACAAAATGACAATATTTTACCCGGTGGCTGCTCACTGACATGATTTGTCACTTTTAATTATTATGCCTATGACCTAGCCAAGATATATATAATGAATGTGATTTGTCTCTTAGAATTAATTGTTTAAAAACATTTTCATTTGACTTTCTTTCAAATCAAAAAACACATCTTGACTAAAATACAACTCAAACTCAGAAAAAAAAAAAGAAAAAAAGGTAAAAAAAATTTTATATATTTACTTAAACTCTATATATTTTTCTTTTATATTTATATTTTATATACCATTATTTGCAGAAACTAGAGGAACTGTTTACTATTGTATCTTGGATATTCACAATGAATAATATGAGAAACAGCCAGATGGAACCAGTTTATAACTATAATAAATATTGAACTTGTAACAGCACAGGATTTTATTCACAACAAATGTGAGAAGTGTTGACTCTAGCTAGACTGAATGAACATTTGTACTGCTGCTCAAATAAAATATTTTGATTAAGACAACGACAACAAAAGTGAGCATTCATTCTAAGAGAGGTGTCAATAAAATTGTAAGCTTCCTCCCAAGTCCAGTTCGGTTAAATCAGATACCCAATAGTTGAGGAACAAAGAAAAGGACAACATACTTAATGTTTAAGTTTCCTTTGCCACAGAAAAGTCTTTTGACTGTTTGTTTTTATCAGAATCAGATGATAAAGCTCTATAATACAGCCAAATGATGAAACAAGCATAAATAAAATAACCTGAACAATTTACTTACTTTTCTTTATCATATATTAATATGCACTGCTGTTCTTGCTGTGCTTGTTTTTGTAGATTTACTTGACAATATATATATAATACCATTCTGTTGATATTTGTAAATAACCCTGTAACTTACCATCAATATAATATATTGATATTTTAACTAATAACTACATTACGTCACTGAAATCCATAAAAAACCTAAATGTAAACTTCAATGTATTATGTGTTATGTACACCCATATGCATCTGGCTGTGCTTTAGAAGGAGTGTCCCTTTTAAGAAGGCCTTGCTCAAGTTGTGAGAAGCAATGGGAGTGCCACTCAAGCCTGTATGGTAATTTGAAATTGCTGCCAACTGTACCCTAACAGCGGAGGGTCTAGCACCATTCTGGAAAAAAAAATAAAAAGTGAGCAATAGATGCTGAAAGGGAATCAAGTTTATGCTGCTGATCTCAAATAGCAAACATTTTCCATCTACTTGAATATTTTTACCTTGTCGAGGGTTTATGGGAAGACAGAAGTATATGTCGAACCGGAGACAAGACCATAGACTGTCTGGCTACTAAGGGAACTGAAGACACCAAGCAGTCAAGCTTGAGGTTTGGAATATCCACGTGAGACATGCCAGTCAGGTGAGAGGCAGTCCGGAGTCAGATCTAGGTTCCACAGTGGTTGAACCAGGTAAGGCCATAGAAAGAGAAACCAAATTTGTTGAGGCCAGCAGGGGGCAATGAGGATCACTGTGCTCGTCGACCTAGCAGCTTTCTGCAGAAATTTTGGAATCAATGGGGTTGATGGAAATGCATAAAGGAGACCGGGAGGCCAATCATGAAATAGAGCACCTCTCGGTGACTGTCCCCATGGGACAATCAGGGCAAAGTAGTTGCTACACTTGTTTAAGGAAGCAGTAAAAAAGATCGCAGCATGGCTGGCCCCATCAAAGAAAAATCTTGTCCACCACCTTCTCGTTGAGGGACAACTCATGTGAAAGAAGGATACACCTGCTCAGGTTGTCTGTAATCACGTTGGATCTTAATGGAATCTGCATCACTAAAAGAAACTTGTTGAAGAGATTGTCCACTGCCAAACTCTAAGCTCTTCTCAACAATGGATAAAATCTGGTTCCTCCTTGTTTGCTGATATGCCAGACAGCTGACGTGTTGTCTGTCTGAATTGCAACTGTCCCAGAGGGAAGAACATCTTGAAATGCTCAACATCAAAAGCACAGCTCTCATACCTAGGAAATTTATATGCAAATTGGCCTCTTCGTGGGCCAAAGTATCCAGGACTGTCTTCCCCAGATAAATGACCCGCACCCCACCCTACCTGGGAAGCATCAGTGGCTACTATGGCCTTGGGCTGCTGGGAAATGAATGAACGTCCATGGAATAGTTTAACAGACTGGATATACCAATAGAGATCTTTTTTTTTGAATGTTGGTAATTTTTATTTCGTACAACATTGACTGATGGAAGACTGACCACCGATTACCCATCATCCACTGTAGGATCCACATGCAAAAACCTGGCCAAGAGAACTAAAGTTTATCGTTGCAGCCATGAGACCCACAGTTCGAAAGATTGTGTGGGCTGACTGATGTACGGTCTACAACCTTTTGACCTGTGACCTTATAGTTAGGACTGCTGTGGTGGAAGGGAAGCAATGGCCATCTTTGTGTTAAGCAGTGCTCCAATAAATTCAAATGTCTGAGCTGGTTGTAGTTGTGATTTGTTGTAGTTTATTGTTATTCCTCGATAGCACAGGTGTGGAGAACCTGATCTCTTGGGTGTAGGAGTTGATACCTGGTTGGAGCAGTAATGAGCCAGTCGTCCAGGTAGGGAAATACCCAGAATCCCTGAAGTCTGAGGTGTGCTGCTACTACTGCCGTGCATTTAGTGAACACATTGAGGTGTTGTGGTGACTCCCAAAGGGCAGTACTCTGAATTGGTAATGACTGCCTCCCAGTCGGAAGGATAGGTACTACCTTGACTGCTTGTTCATGTTTATGTGATGGTAGGAATCCTGGAGATCTATCAAGCACATCCAGTCGTCCTTGCCCAGAAAAGGGAGATTGGACTGAACTGTGACCATGTGGAACTTGGTTCAACACACAAAATTTGTTGAAATTTAGGAGATCCAGTATTAGTCTCCAGTCCCTTGTCTTTTTTGGCTCTAAAAAGAACCTTGAGTAAGTTCTGGATTCATCTGGCCTGGCGGGACCTCTTGAATGCCTTTTTTTCTAGCAGCTTTCGCTGCTTGATCTCTCTGACTGGGTGTAACATTGGGGATTTTCCTGGGAATTGAGCGTGGAAGGGAAAATACTATAACCTTTGGATATAATCCTCTGCATCCAAGTATCTTTTGTTAATTCTAGCCAGGCTCTCTGGTGCAGGGACAATCTTCTCCACACAGTCTCCACAGCTGGACAGCTGGGCTTCCATTCAGGAGCGCTAGTAGGGTTTTAACAAAGAAAAATGCTTGTGAACCCTGGTATTGAGGGCCACCTCTGCCACGAGGGAGCTACATTCATTGGAGTTCCTCCCTCTGCCTTGGGGAGCATTTTCTCCAAGTGTGTCATGGGATTTTTTGAACCACATTTTCCGGCCAATCCGTTGATTCATGGAAAAGGATCTCTTGGGGGGGGGGGGGGGGGTCGGTCAAAAAATGCATGCCCGTGGCAGACAAGGTCTTATCTTTCTCACACCCGGAGAACGTTTCTTTCACTTTAGTGCTAAAAAGGGTAGCTCCAAAGGGAGTATTGACTAAATTGGATTTCAATGGCTCCACAAAGTCACAAACGCATCCAGGTATGCTTCTCATGGAAATGCCTGAATCCACCACTCTTGAGGTTCCTTCCACTATGTTGGAAATTAACCTCATGGAGCTATTGGAAATGGCCTGTAGGGTTGCCAACTGAGAAGTTATGGAATCCTTAATTTCTGCAGATAAAGTTCCTGAGATGGTATTTGATAACTCTTTGGTCAAATCTCTCTGAAGTCTAACAAAATGTGCCACATAGTTCTGCAATCGTAAAGCAAAGGTCAGTGAAGCAAAGACACACTTCCCCAGTCTGTCCATCACCTGCGACTCCCCGTTAGGGGGATGGACAGTGGAACTCATCAGCTAGTTCCTTCTTTGTGGCCAATGCAACAATCATGACATCAACTGAAACCCCTTTTCCCCATAAATGTCTGTTCGCAGGTGGTGCCATGATCTTGTCTAGTCTCAGACATACTGGCTCTATGGAGTCAGGCTCCTTCCATGCCCACTTAGTCCACTGACAAGTTTGTAGACCTCTCAGAGTCACCCAGGAAGTAGAGGGTCTTGTACTGAAAGCCTCTAGAACGGATTCTTCCGGTGTAGGCTTGGAGGATGTCCACCTACCTCTCTAGTTCAGGATCTCTAGTATGAACCCAAAGGGGACATCTTCAGGAGGTGACCATGGGGACCCTTCATCTTCATCGAAATCCAGGTCTTTGGGGAAGGACTCCCACAGGGAGTATAGGTGCTTTCTCTTGCACATATTTTTCCTTGGTATCTCCTCAGTGGGATGATCTGGGGAAGTTTCAGAAGAGGAAATCACAATTCCCAGAGAGGAAACCTGATGTTTCGTACAGGACATCCCCATGGAGAGCGCAGTTGAGGCTGCAGATATTGGGGGATCATGAAATGGTTAAGAACAGAGTGGGAAGGCTCCGTCAGAGCTGCCGAGGTAGCGAACACTCACTCCACAGCCTCAAAGGCAGAGCTTGAAGGACCCAAAGAGACAGCATGATCAGAGCAACTTCCCTCTGGATCCAATGGCACCATCCCCAAAGAGGAAGCTGGGGCCAAACTGTCCAGTGCTGAGGCATCAAGGAACAGATACGGCTCCGAAAACTTTGGAGTCAAATGCTGCACTCTGGACCCAGCAGGCAAGCTTCGGCTCTGTCATAGACATCTCTCCTGATCAGAAAAGATAGGTCTCGGAGAAGATGTCAGATCCAACGGGTCTCGGAGAAGATGTCAGATCCAACGGTACTCTGATCAGAGACTGACAGATCTGGATGACTGGGATCCTGGAACTCAAAGACTGCAGCTGGAATTGGAGGAGATACTTGTAGGGGTGGAGTGGTGAAAGGTTGGGCTACCTGACCCAGAGAAGTAGGCACAGAGGGAAAACCAATCTGCCCCTGAACCGAGAGAATCTTCCTCACCACTCTCTCCACATCATCTTCTGTGAGACTTCTAAAAGAAAAAGTAGAATAAATGGAGGAGGATGCTGGTCTATGCAGAAAAGGAGACTGAAGCCTGTCTGGTACTGGGTCAACCAATGGAGAGTATCTAGTCTTATCTGACTTTGATAGAGCCAGAGCTGTTGAATTTGTTTCTGAAGTTGTAGGATCAGAAGCAACAGTCAGATGCGAAAGTTTCGTCTTTTCCTGTTCCGGGGCTAAGACTGGAACTTTAACCATCTGTTTCCATGAGAAGTCAGAGTAGGATTTTGATGATGGGAGGGGGGCTTCGACTATGGAGACTGATATATGGCGTCTCCAAAGGAAGGAATGAGACCTTTTAATATTAATTTATTTTTACATTCCGTTAATGCTAGCGGATTTAACCCGTGACTCAAACTGAGCAATCCTCCTGTAGGTGTAATGGACCTAGGCAGTATACGTAAACGGAGTGTGCATCCGAGATGGGTAACTTATGTCCATATTCGGAAAATTTTTAAAAAAAATCCTGCAGGTCTGTCACTTATCGTTTCTACAGTGACTAAAAAAAAAATTATGTACTCACCATAACGTTCCATGTTGGTAGTCCATCTCACCCTTCATTTTTACATATGGGTTCAGAGCCGATCCTCTGGCCGATTTTCAAGCTCGAAGACTGGTTGGCTCGTGGCTAAGCAGATATCCCATGGTGCACCAGTGCAATCCCCAGATCTTGTTTGCTGCTCACTAGAAATAAAAAGAAACCCCTAACCAACAAGCCAATGTTAAAGGGTAGTCGCCAACCAAGAAATTTAAAGCATTACCTCCAGATCTTCCAGGTTGGGGGCATGAGGTCGGGTTGGTAAAAATGAAGGGTGAGATGGACTAACAACATGGAACGTTATGGTGAGCACATAACTTTTGTTAGGTAGTCCAATCTCACCTTCATTTTTACATATGGGACAGCGTCCCTAGCGCCTTATTCTTGGGTGGCTCATTGGAAGATACTCCTGAGCACCGTGGAGCCAAAGGATGCTCTACCCCTAGAAGCCAAATCCAACTTTGGAGTAATGAAGGTGTGAGGGGTAGCCCACATAGCTGCTGCACAAATATAATCAATTGGTACCCTGGCTTGAAAGTCTGCAGAGGTAGACAGAGACCTGGTAGAGTGAGCCTTGATCCTGTGGGGTAAAGGTCTGCCCTCCGAACTGTAGATGAAATCTATGCAACTCGAAATCCAGTTAGACAATGTCACCTTAGAAACTGGTAAGCCCAATCTGGAATCAGAAAAAGAAACAAACTGGTCTGACTTCCGAAATTCTTTGGTCCGTTGCAAATAAAAATGTAGCCGTTTGTAAACATCCAGCTGGTGGAAACTATATTCAGCTGCATTGCTACGATTGGGAAAGAAAACTGGAAGCTCAATGGACTGTCTCAATGTGGCAGAAGAACAAACTTTGGGAACAAACAAAGGATTGGTATGTAAAGAAACCCTGTCTTTATGAAATACTAAATAAAGTGGCTTAATAGACAGGGCATGTATCTCAGAAACCCGTCTGGCTGATGTAATAGACAAATATTTTAAGGAAGATGAATGAGTTGGTTCAAAGGGAGGGGATGTTAGTTTGGACAACACAGAATTTAAGTCCCAAGAAGCCACAGGTTCTTGTAATGGTGGTCTCAGTAAAGTGGATCATCTCAAGAAATTTTGCATAACTTATGAGATCTAAGGGTGACATTTGGAGATCCTAAATAAAAATGCGACATAGCCATCAAATTGTACTTTGATGGTGGCTGCGGCAGATCCCTGCTGAAAAAGCTCCAAAAGGAATTCCAGAATCACAGGAACGGAAGCAGCGTAAGGATCCACTTTCATTTTCTGTGCCCAAATAGAGAACCTTTTCCATTTACTGTCATACACCCTCCTGGGTGATGGTTTATGCACGGATAAAAGAATATGGGACACTGATGACGCAACATCATGAAGCCTGACTAGAGATGGAACTGGAGCAGCCAAGCTGTCAATTTGAGGGTGTGGAGAGAGAAGCGTAGCAAACCAGACATGTGGGTCTGTAGATCTGGAACTGGGTCCAGGATCCAAGGATTGTCCAGAAGAGGCTCAAAGAAGGGGAACCAGACCAGACGAGGCCACTAAGGAGCAATGAAGATCAACTTGCTTCCCAGTCAGTTGGCTTTCTGTATCACTTTAGGGATAAGAGGGAATGGAAGAAAGACAGAGAAGCCCTGTGCGCCAATCGTGGACCAGAGCGTCTCTGGGCGTTTCCCCCGGAGGCGGAATTAGGGTAAAATAACTGCTGCACTTTGCATTGACTGGACTGGCAAAAAGGTCGCAGCAAGGTTGTCCCCAATTTCAGAAAATCTGTTCCACTATTTCCCCGTTTCAGAGACTACTTGTGGGGCAGCAAGACTGCCTGGCTCAGCTTGTCAGCTATCACATTTGGTTGTCCCCAGAATATGCATTGCCACCAGAAAGCGCTGGGAAGAAATCGCCCATTCCCAAACTCGCATAGCCTCTCGACAGAGTGGGTAAGATCTGGTACCGCCCTGTTTGTTGATATACCACACAACCAACATGTTGTCCAACTGTATCGCAATCATCCCTGGAGGAAGAAGGTCCTGAAGTGCTTGCAACGCCAGAAGCATCGCTCATCTCCAGAACGTTGATATGCAGATGAGCCTCGTGTTCTTGCCATATGCCGTGGACAGTCCTGCCAAGATAATGTCCCCCCCACCCGACCTGGGAGGCATCCGTGGTCACAGTGGCAACGGGTTGGATAAGCACAAAGGGAGCTCCCGTGAACAAGTTGTTGGGGGCTATCCACCAACGAAGGTCCTTTTTGCATGATTCCGTCAGCAGAATAGGGTGACTCAGCGATAGATATTGGAACGACAACTGGGAGAACAAGAGCCATTGAAGGATTCTCATGTGCAACCTGGCTAAAGGTATTAACAGAATGGTTGAGACCATCGTTCCAAGAAGTTGAAGAATCCATTTTGCTTTGACCTTCCGAAGCGGAAAAAGACGCTGAACTTGTGAGATGAGGTTTTGTGCTCTTTTGGTGGGAAGACGAACAGTCATATCCACTGTGTCTGCCTCTGTGCCTATAAAAAAATCACAGATTGCGAGGGCAGTAATGCAGATTTTTCCTAATTTATGGAGATCCCTAGTTGAGCACAAAACTGGATGGTGGCGTCCCTGTTTTGGAGAAGTAGATGCCTGGTGGGGGCGGTCAGGAGCCAGTCATCCAAATACGGAAACAACTGGAATCCCTGACGTCTCATGTTTGCTGTCACTACTGCCATGCATTTGGTGAACACCCTGGGGGCTGTGGTGAGACCAAAGGGCAGAGCACAAAACTGATAATGGCTAGCTCCCAGCCGGAAGTGCAGATACCTCCTTGATGCCTTGTCCATTTTTATATGGTAGTAGCAGTCTTGGAGATCCAGAGAGCACATCCAATAGTCTTTCCCTAACAACGGGAGTATCGACTGCAGTGTGACCATCTGAAACTTGTCCTTTTTCTCGGATTTGTTTAATCTGCTGAGGTCCAATATTGGCCTCCAGTCTCTGGTTCGTTTTGGGACTAAAAAACCCTGGAGTAAGTACCAGATCCTGTCTGGCCTGCTGGGACGGGCTGGATGACTCTTGAGAGCAACTTGATGATCTCCAAGTTGATCTCCACAGTTGCCTGATCCCTGTGATTGGGTTGAACATCTGGGATCTTCTTGGGAACAAACGGTGGAAGGGAAAAGGGTACGATTATAGCCTCTGGTAACAACTCTTTGTACCCACTTGTCTTGGGTTATACTTAGCCAGGTTTCTGAATACAAAGAGATGCGACCTCAGACTGGCCTCAGAGAAACACAGTCGGGCCCCACATCAGGAGCGCTGATAAGGTCGCCCTCGAAAGGAACCACGGCCTTGCTGGTATTGTGGACCACCCCTGCCTCTAGGGCGACATCTACCATTTCCTCCTCCTCTGCCTCTGAAGGAGGATTCACTCTGCGTGTCCGGAAAGGCCCTCTGGGACTTTTGAACCACATTTTACCTCCCCTTTGACCTTTGGGGTATGGTTGAGAGGGGAACGGTAAAACGGACTCCCACAGCAGAGAGTCTTTCCTTCCTGCTCACACCGAGCGAGTGTTTCTTTCACCTTGGAACCAAACAAGGAGGAACCATCAAATGGGGCGTTGGTGAAGGTGGACTTAAAAGGCTCCGCAAAGTTACACAAGCGCATCCAGGAGTGGTGCCCAAGGGCAACTCCTGAACCCGCTGCTCTGCTCGCTCCATCAGCCGCATGAGAGATAAATTGCATAGAGGAGTTAACTACCGAATTTAGGGTGGACAACTGAGCAGAGATCCTATCAGACACTCCCTTAGGACAAGCACCCTGTATGAAATATCCTAACTCCTTGAGGAGATCCCTATGCAACCTCGTGAAATGGGTAAGGTAGTTCAGAAATCAAAGTGTAAAAGCCCCTGAACTAAATACATGCATCCCAAATCTGTCCATCTGTCGAGACTCCTTGTTTGGCGGATGAACAGAGGAAGAAGTCTATGCCAACTCCTTCGTGGCTGCCGACACCACCATGGCATCTATGGGAACGTCCTTAGACAAGAATTCTTTTTCAGGAGGGGCAGACAGGAACTTATTTTGTCTTCTAGGAACTGGCTCCACGGCAACGGGAGTATCCCACACCTTACAACTAACCAAATCCATTAGCTCGTCGAAATGTGGAGACACTCAAGAGGTAGAGGGTTGAGACCCAAAAGCCTTCAGGTACACATTGTCCTCAATCAGAAGGGTTGACAGTGGGCCAGTCGCACCTCTATTTAAGGATCTCTAGAATGTCCACAAAGGACGACTTAGGGGACCCCTCGAATTCCTCGAGGTCAGTGTTCGATGTCAGAGTCTCATCCTGGGAGTCAATATGCTTCCTCTTGCATACTCTCTTCCGAGGGGGCTCCTTGAAAGGACCTTCTGGGGAGGCCCCGGAAGAGTGGGGGCCACCAGCCGGTGGCTCCTGAGGCTGTGGGTCACTGCGGTCTCCGGAGAGAGTAGATACAGAGACCAAAGTGGGAGCCCTGGGGGGAAATGCTTGTACCACTGGCAGGGGGTGTAGATTTTGACAGCACAGTCGTCATCACCTCAAAAGTAGACCTCTCTGGCTCTGAAGACCGTCCCCACTTGGAAGAGACAAAGGATGGTGCCAGAGCCTGAGCCATCGGCTCGAGATAGATGCAGGGTCAGAGCTCACCCTGGCGAAAGCACCGAGAGGAAGGCTTGGAACTGAAGATCAATTCAAACCCTCCCCCTTGGCGCCGACAGAAGAGCTTCGGTCCCTGGACAAGATGGACGGAGCAGAGCACGTCAGAGCTGAACTCAGTAGCAATGCAACAGCAAGGGGAGCTGGAACTGAGGGTTTCTCCGTTGGTAACAAGCACTCCAGCTCCGAAAAGCCAACATGGCTCTCAGGAGGAATCACAGATGACAAAACTGGTTCGAGTAGCTCCGGAGCCGACTGGGTCGGAGCAAACAAAAATTTAGGCAGAGCAGACTACTTCAGGAGTCTCAGTACTACCCTCTCCACATCTTCTTCTGAAAGACTCCTGGAAGATCTAGAAGATCTAGAAGATAAAGTTGGGGATCTCGACCTAGCAGGCACTGGAAATTTGACCATCAAGGAGACCGGAAGGGACTCTACAGACCGGCTCCAAGAAGCAGAGTTAACTATTTTCAAGGGTTCAGCAGTCGGCACCGAAGCACCTGTGACAGACTCTGAAACCACTGTGCTCTCCTTCGGCTCCGAAGAATAAGGTGTCGAGGAGGCAGATTTTGTTAATTTGGCAGGTGGCTCCAAAACACCAGCCAGTGCCGGAGAAGGCCTTTTTGAACCTTTCGATTTTGAGTCAGACCTCGACTTTGAAGACAGACTAAGAAGCCAAAAAACCAGATAAAGCTTCCTCGAAAGTTGGCTTCTCTCTTGCAACACTTTAGGAGAGAAAGCATGACAGAACAAACATGATTCTTGCAAATGGATGGCTCCCAAGCAGTACACACAGCTACTGTGGCCATCCGTCAAAGACATTTTCTGGGAGCACTTCATACATTTTTTGAACCTTGCTATCCTTAGACACTGCAACACACAAGCAACCAGAGGAGAAAAGAGAAAGAGAATGATGGAGGACTAGGTCCTCTAACTAAAACGGGCCTAGCCCTGCAGAAGAATTACACGAGGACTAGGTCCTCTAAGTTAAATGGGCCTAGCCCTGTGAAGAACCGGGTCTTCTAATTCAAACAGACCAAGTATACCACAACACACACACATGCTCAAAAGGTAGGAGAAAAATTTGCAACTGTAAAGTGATTAAGACTTCAACGGATCCCCGCTAAAGACCACCAGTTAACCATAATCGATTGACAGAAAAGTAATAAATAGGAGTCCCTATTGATTAAAAACGGAGAAACCGCCAAAACTATCTAGACAATAAAGCGCAACTGCGCCTAACCACTGGAGACTACTTCTACTGGTCACACAAGACCACAATGCAATTAAGGTAAAGCCCTATATGTATACTTTCCAGTAAATAACAGGAAAAACTAACGATCTAGGCAAAAAAGCGCAATTGCGCCTAACTACTGGTACACAGGATACTACTACGGTAACGCAAGGCAATTATGATAAAGTCCTACATATGTATATTTTCAGTAAATATGCATAAAAAACACTAGTTAATCAAAAATGCAAAAACTTAGCCAGAGCCAAGAGAAGCACATCCGCACTCATCGACGAGGCAAACAAGATCTGGGGATTGCACTGGTGCACCACGGGATACCTGCTTAGCTATGAGCCAACCAGAAGTCTTAGAGCTTGAAAATTGTCCGAGTCGGAGCAGAGGATTGGCTCCGAACCCATATGTAAAAATGAAGGTGAGATTGGACTACCCTAACATCAAAAATTTTAAAGATAAGAATATGAAGAAAACAGCCCCCCCTCACCAACAGGCTGAAGGAATACCACCAATGGTAACCAGAACTACCACCAGGTCATAAGTGGGAGAGTGAAGAAAAGCTCTTCATAGATTCTATCAAAAAATCTTACTAAAAAGAACAATTCCAATCCTTCACCCAAAGGGCCCATTCTCTCCTCCTCTGCCTCCACCTTCTCTCAGAAACCCTGTCCCACTACCTCCACCTTCTCTCAGAAACCCTGTCCCACTACCTACATCAAAACACTTCTTTCTAAACTTAAACCATACTCTCAACTTACCTCCGCAATTTCTCAAAATTGCTGCTAATACAATTGCCTACCCTGTCTCCATTCTTATCAAGCAATCCCTTCTTGAAAACACTGTGCCCAAAATTTGGAAAAAATGTTATGTTATTCCCCTTTATAAAGGTGGAAACTCCACATACCCCTCAAACTATCACTGCATTGCTATCTTACCCCCCTCACCATAAAAATGGAAAAATGTATACATAAACATGTTCAAATCCTTTGACATCTCATCAGGAAAATCTCCTAACCCCCACATAACATGGCTTTCATCCCAATCATAGCACTGCCACTGCTCTCATATCCTTTACTAAGACCATTGCCACAGCTCATGATGAAAACAAACTGCTGTCTAAAGTTTTTGACACCGTTTCCTACAATCTGCGTAAGCTTTAATCTCTCACAATCTACAGTACTCTGTTTCTCCAGCTACCTCTCTGGTAGACTGCAGTCTGTAAGATGGCTATCAGCCTCCTCTCCCTTCCTTCCTGTACATAGTGGCGTACCCAAGGTTCCATACGAGGGCCTCTGGTCTTTAACATCTTTACAAATAATCTTCACTCATCTCTCCCTCACTCCTCTCTTATCCAGTATGCAGATGCCACCATCATATCCTGCACCAATAATCTTCCCCACCATCTCTCTTACCCAAGACTCACTCCTTTCAGTCAAAAACTGGCTTACCAGCAACGACTTCCTGCTCAAACCCCCCCCCCCCCAAATAAATCAACTCCTTTTACCTAAATCTCTTCAAAATTGCAAAAAATCTTTCTCAGTCACATCCCTTTAACAATACTACTATCTCGAAATGCATACAAAACTCCTCGGTATTATTACCGATCAACTTATGGTTGACAAATATACTACAAGCTTTCAAAAACACACCCAAAAACTAGGTCTGCTCCGCAGGAATAAATAATAACACTCTCTGGCACAAGCTTTTCTTCTGCCTTCTCCATTTTATGCTGCACCCATACTCACTAGTCTTCAGTCCATTCTCACGGCCAAACTTGAATCCACCCCATGATAAAATTGCCAGATTTGCCACAAATCTACCTTACCGCTCTCATCACTGTAATGCACCAAACAAAACTTGTGGCCAAAAATTCAAAACCAACTCTTACTTCCTCAAATCCACCTCACACACTCAATACTAGTTAACTCCTCCCTCTGTCCTGCTCTCTTTACCCTAATCTCTCCCTATACACCCAAACGCCGTCTCGGCAGTGCAGACCAACACCTCCTGGAAGTCTACAAGCCCACGAGGCAAACTGGTAAGCTCCTGTTGCCAGCACTTGGAATAACCTTCCCCGTGACCTTAGAGCTATCACTAACAGTCTCAACTTCAAAATAACACTAAAAGATTACCTGCTCCGAACACGGAAGTGCCCCTGCCCTACCTGACCTATTCCTCCTCATCCTGCTTCCCCTTTAACAGTAATTACACACATGCATTAACTTGACCCCTACTACTTTTCCTTTCGTCATGCTGACAATCTACCTATCAGTTACTATCTCAGATTATATATAACCTTTTGCCCTTGCAGACGAAAGTTTATATCAAATACTAGCCTATGTCTCCTAACTTGTTGACTGTATTTTCAACTGTTAATTTGTACTCTTCCTCTATGCAAATGTTACCAGTTTTATTATTCTTTTGTTGTTTTACCTCATTATGGTTAGTAAACTATACCAACTCCTGCTATTATCATTAGCTCTATGCCATGCATTTCTGTTTTTGTATTTGGTCATAACTCGTATCTTGTATACCACTCCAGTTCTCCCGTTATCTTTAATATCGCAGCTCTGTATTTTTATTTGTATACATCTAGGATTCTGATGTTTTATATGTTTTTGGAGCTTAACATACGTTTATATTTCTTATGTTTTTGGAGCTTTTCTCTTTGGGTCTCTGCTGAAAAAGGGCTCCTTGTCCAGTTAGATGAATCTGGTTAACAAATGTCAATTAAATAAATAAGATTACAACCTTCAAATTCAGAGAAAGAGAAGCAAAGAAATACCAACAATGGTATGTCAGAAATACGAAGTCGTTAAGGGCAAGGGAGAAAACAAAGATTAAGTCTGAAAGTAAAAACAGTAAAGGTTAAAAAGGTATTTGTTGATAAAAGAGTTCTGAGGAAAAAAAGTACTCATCTAATAGGCTCGAGGAGGACTGGTAGACCACGTCCGTTAGCTAGAAGCGGCTAACGAGATCGGAGGTATTTGGCAACGTGCATTGAAGATCAGGGAGAAGCTCAAGAGATCTAGTGGCTGTGAGCTGTAGCATCGGCCAAATCAGATCCAATGCATCAGATCTGAACCCATTTGTGAGTCTAGAATAAAGAATGACAACATCAGATGCATGCTTACCAGGACCACAAGGGAGCAATTAGAATCAGTTTTGCTGCAGCTTTCTTTAACTTCATTGTGCGCCACTATCAGAAGAAATGTAGGAAAAGTCTAGAGAAGACCATATCCCATGGATAACCATTTCAAATGTCAGGTCTCGCTACTACAGCACATCCAGAAACAGACTGAACTGCAAAAAAAAAAAAAAAAAAAAAAAAAAAAAAAACTTGACATATACCAAGTTTGAGATGTCCATTTCCTAGAATACTTCCTTTTCTCTGAGATATACTAAGTTTGGGGGGTGTTGGCCTGCAAGGGTGCTTGCCCTGCCTGCAAAAATAAGTTTAAAGGATAACAGCAATTTTCTAGATTCACTCTTCTCCTAGATTCTCACTGCCTGGAGTCTGACTTTTTTTTTTTTTTGGCATGTCAGCATGTGGCATGGAGTGTCAACATTTCAATAGGGAGCCTATGCCATGGCATTCCTAGTCTGTTCCATGGTTGGTGGGGTAAGACAGAACTATTGAGAGCAGTTAATGGTTGATAAAATGAAGAGATCAAACTTTATGACCCAGTTCTTGACCAGACATCTTATAGTAGGATGTGGAAATCTAAACCTTTCTCAGAAGACAGGAGCTCAACCTGCTCAAACAGGCGAATTCTCCAAAATGTGTGCACCATCATGAATCTCTGTGAGCGGACTGCGTGCTGCCACAGTCACAAGCCTCCCTTGCAGGGAGTAAGAATGCATTTCAGCCTTGATGATACACAAACAGCAGCCAGTCAGTCCAAAATGAAATCAACCTCACAGGAAAGAGTCCTACAAGGCTTGTGGGAACAGGACAGCAGTCATCTTCTGGTATCTGCATGACATCCAAGTGCTTTGGACACTACACTCTGTACTGCCCCCACCCTAGGGTGGGCACGTCTGTCAAAATAGAAGACAAGAGAGGGTGGAGAATAAAAGAGTAACCCATCATAAGACTGGCTGGAGAAATCCACAAATAACCGATGTGTTGTATAAGTCACTAATGGTCATATATAGCCATGGTCATAAATATCCATAATAACAGTCAGTGTAGGAGGATCATACTATTTATTCGGCATCCACCGAAGGCTCCCAATGTGAAATTGCACAAGAAAGGATGTAAATGCAGACTGCAATGACAGCTTAGACACAATGGAGTGATTCAAGGATGTCTTGATGCCTTTAAGAAAAAAAAAAAAAAAAAAGTCTGGTAATGACGTGCACCTAGTGAACTATAAAGCTCAATACATGTTGAGACAGTTTCCTGGTTTACTGACATCCTGAATGGATGACAGAATTTGAAAATGAAATCTCAAAGCAACAGAACATCTCTGGAAAGTACAGCAAAGAAATGGCCATCCACATGCTGGAAAAACCTTGGTCTTCTGCAGCCAAAGGTTAACTGTAACCATGGACAGGTACCTAGGGAACGCTCTGGAGCTATAGTGATTCCATGGAGGAAGTCCTGGAACTATAAAGAATAGCTCCAATATTTAAGTCTAAAATTACCAGACTTTCCTGCATATCATAATATACAACTTCCTCTAGATCCAAGCATAATGTCTGGTGTGATGTGCAAGTGTTGCCAGTATGCAAAAGATGTACCTGCTGCGCATCTTTTGATGAGCATAGGACAGGCAAAAAGGTGACCATGAGGATAATCTCTTTGGAAACAGAGGTTTAGTTAGCAGAGATCCAAAACAAAAGTTCCTTATTTCAGTGGGAGCAAAAACGAGCTCTGATAATAAATAAATATTGGAGCTTTTGTGGTTCTGGGGGGGGCCTTTTTTTTTTTTTTTTTTTTTTTGCCAAGAAGCTTCTATACTTTCTTCTTTGCTTGGATTCTATTACAAAGTTAGACATACTGATTGAGTATTGAGTTGTGAAAAGAAATCATGACATATCCATGACAAATTACCTCCCTGACCCACATATCCTGAGTGATTAACACCAGGCAGGAATATGAAGGGGGGAACATTGTCTTTCTTATCAGAGGCATTAAAGGATGCGAGTCACCCGAGGTGTCAGAAGTACTATGTCCTGTTCTGGGGTGGACAATGGCCTCCTAAATGTCATCGAAGTCCCCATCTTTTAACCAACTGATTTGGTCGAGAAGCTAAAGCAGAAGAACCCCAACTCTCATATTTCATTTTGCTGCTGTAGCTGAAGGTTGTGCCAGAACTTCTGCTTATGCCGAGTTCTCTGTGTGAAGGATGGAAATGTACCCCTGCAACCACAAGTCTGTCCTTCGTCCTGCATCCCATTTAAACTCTTAATATGAGGTCCAAATAACAAAAGACTCTTAAAAGAAGCATCTAAATGGGAACCTTGGTGTCCACAACAGAAGATGGCAGACACAGCCAGGAATGTCGGTGGATGATAATGTCAGATCCTGCTGCAATACGCGACATGTCGCCATAGCTTGTAGACACGCACAAAACATCCCAACTGAGACCCATAGAAATGGGGATTAATTTGCGATGTAGACACTGAATCAGCCAATGAGGAAGAGTGGGAGTGGATGGTCAGTACTAGCTTATCAATCTAGGGGATGGTAAGCAGTCCTGCCACTGCGGTTCAGCACTTACTGGAGAGAAAAATGCAATGCAGGCAGAACATCAGATGAGAATGTGCTTTTGGTTCTACAAAACATTTCCTGAATGATACTCAGTTTCCAGATGATCTACAAACAGGTCTATGACAATGGATCAAATACATTAAATATCGAACGGCTTGAAAACCGAAAATGCTGATGATAGAAACTCATTTTATGAGATCACGGTACAGTGAAAAAAATCGGGAAATTTGCCCTTTTCTCACCGTTGTGTGATCTCAGAGTTGGTCGGAGTTGGTATATATATATATATATATATATATATATATATATATATATATATATATATATATATATATATATATATATATATATCCCTGCTCGTGTGCCTGGAAGATGCTGCTGCAGTTTGCCAGAAGTAATGTTTCATTCCATTCCCTGACCACAGCAAGAGAGTAAAAACAAAAGGACAGCAGCAGCAACTTCAGAAGTAGCACTGACCACCTAGATTTGAGAAGGATCTCTCTACTACATTTTCAAGGCAAGTGAAAACTATGGATTTTTTATGTCAAGCTGCCAGTGCAGACAGGATTAAGAACCCCTGCTGTTATTTGATTACTGTGAAACTATCCCTGTTCTGATGTAACAAGAGCATTGTTCAGCAAGGTATTGTATTTGCTGACAATTCATCTCTCAAATGTCCTTGAATTTGACCCAAATTTTGCTCTGTTCTTCCTAAAAACAGCAATGCTGGAAGAAACGGTGCCAGATTACACTTACAGTTCTAGATCTCTCAGAAAGTACACAATTCATTCTCTTATGCAGTCACCTTCTGAAGTTAATAGCTCTAAAATTTTAACAAGTGTCTAACTACTATCCACAAGTAAAAAGTTAAGAACTATGGCTAAAATATGTGTACAAATGATCACTGCTATTGCACATGTGTGTGTGTGTGTGTGTGTGTGTGTGTGTATATATAATTTCATTCATTCTTCAACACAAACTTCAGCATTCCTCACAACATGGTCGTCTTTGGTGGTCTAGGCAGGAAGTGTGGGAAAGCAACTGACTGTACAGAGACAATGGTAGCATTGCCATCTCACACCTATTCTCTTTAGTTGAGCTTTTGGCTATAGCTTCATCTGCATGGAGTCTGCAGGCCCTCCCTGTTTCTGTTTGGGTTTTAACCAACTACTTTTGTTTCCTCCTAAACCACAAAGGCATGTCTTGGGTGAAGGGAGGTCCCTCCAATTTAGATGTAGGTAACCATGGAGTGTGTGTTTGTCTATTAGTGTATCTTGAGATAGACTCAAATGGTCAGGGACATTGCCAGTATATGTGTGTGAGTCAAGGTATGCCTTTTGGGCCTCAGAGTGAAGAGTCATGCTGTAGAGATGTAGGACAGCAGCAACTTTGAATATATATGGACTGTGATTGTTTATTTCTTCCACTTTCATCATTTAAAACCAGAGGGGTACACATAATCTGATTTTACTTGGGGGGGGGGGGGTTGGAAGGCAGGCACTTATCCAAGATAGGACATATGTGCCACCACAAGTATTAGTCTTCTCAATTTATGAGCAACTACTAGCCAGTTTGAACATTAATCCTTGGACGCAACTTAAATTTCTTCCTTAATAAATAAATAAAATAATAAAGCTTTCTTCCTTAAAAAAAAATAAATAAATAAAACTTATTTCCTCGGTCAGGACTTTCGTTCAGATCATCATTGTAAAAGAGTGGCAGAAAGGAGCTCTAAACATGCCCCTGACTCTTGCCTTATTTAAATTATCTCCCACACATTTAATTCACTGCACTCTGTCACTTAGGGTGCGGTCACAGAATGCAAGAAAAAGATGAAGAGCAAAACAAAGAGCAGGCAGGGTGCGTGCCAGGGAACACAGTGCATGGGGGGGGGGGGGGCATGGGACCCTTTGTCTAGGGTTCCATGTCACTCAAGGCTGGCCCTGCAATCACTGCATGTGACATTTAAAAATTAGTGCATCCGGGTTATGACTTGTTAAAAAGGGAACGTAGCTATCCTGAGAGAAGGTGCAGATTTACGTGGCACAGAGCTTGTGGCTTACTCAGGAAGTGGCAGGATGTAAAGGGGGCAGCCCTTACTCTTCACGAACTGCGTCCACAAATGTGTGTGTTGAAAGGGGAAGGTATAGCAGGTTCCTGCACATTTCAGCATGCCTATAAGACAGTGGTGAAAACATTATAAACTTAGAAACTGTTGAGTGCACACCTGGATGAATGATTTACTGGAACCTCTTCTCACCACTACCAAGCAGGGCCGAAGACTTGTACATCAACATCAGTGGGAGACCTCAGTGTAGCTGATGCTGGCATAACTAATGGCCTTTAAAATGGAGAAGTCAAGACCAACATCTGTGCAGATGCTGGGGGCACTGATATTACTCTAACTGCCATCACTGGGGAGAATCTGCAGCTGCTTTCTTTGCATTTATTTTATTCATGGCAACAACTCTTCTTTTCTGACTGCACATGAGGTAATCTGGGCAGTAAATCATATGTAGATGGACAAGGCAAAGTCCTCTTTCAGGAACTCCCCATGCTGTCATTTTTTTGCATTACCCTTACAACTTAAGACTCTTGTTTCCAGAAGTGGACAAGAAAGGTTAAAAAAACAAACTTAAAGAAGCTTACCAGAATGTAAAAATGACAGGACCTTAATCATTAAGTAAGCCTATTAGATTGTTAAACTGTAGGCAAATAAAGCAATGACTTGCATCATGCTTTTGGTCTAAACAGTAAAGACACGTAGTCTCTCAACAGACTGAATTATGCGCACCACAGACAGATTTTCATAGTAAAATTTAACTTGCTGGGAAGAAAAAGGTCAAAGTCCCAAAAAAAAGAGACGAGAAAATGAAAAAGAAGGAACCAGTGGTGCAAAAGTAATAATGCCAGTAAAGGGCAGTACACAGTGCGATATAAAAATGTTTTCCTAATTTAGGGACCAAGACCAAAAAGGAAGAGAAAAGAAACAAAGAAATAAGGACCCTCCTAACAAAGGAACTGTGGTGCAAAAGTGATAAAAAGGGGGTAGCATACATTACACAGTGCAATACCTAAATTACTTAATGATCTTTGAAAAACCCTGGGCTGCCTTTCTCCTTGGTAATGAACTTTTGCAACAGGAAAGAAAGATAGGAGCAGCAAGAAGTGTTGCATTATGGGAGAGGAAGAACTAAGTTACACACTACAGGGATCTAAATATTATCATGGCTGTGGACTGCAAATGACAAGACAAAAGTACATAACTGGGCACTACAACTGTGACATGAAGAATCCATATAATGCAACATGCTTTGCAAATCGCAGTGTGTTAACCACCTCAGTCAGTACCATCCCGGGCAAAAAATGAAGTAATAAAAATGTATTTAATCTGCTTACCGCATCTGGTTTAGATCCAAGTCTATATACCAGCTTTTGCTGGTTTTCTTTACACAGACTGTGAAGATAACACAGGAACGCATACAATGAATTGTCTTGTTTACCTTCATGGTTACTGCTGATCTTTTCTTCAACTGACTGCCACTCCTCTAAGCAAATAGTCTGTACCTTGAAGCTTGACAGTATAGACATGTCATATACCTTAGCTCCGCCAAAGATACAAGAAGCTTCCCCCCACAGTCTGAAAAGCATTTTAAGGGGATCCTACTGTTAACTTCATACATTAGTTCCAGATGCAAACCCAAACTCCTCCATGTCCTTTTCTTTATCACCGTACAGTATTACTCCCCATAATTACTCTAGTCCTCTCTCTCCCCTACAGTATTACTCCCCATAATTACTCTCTAGTCCTCCCTCTCTCCCCAACAGTATTATTCCCCATTAATTACTCTAGTTCTCTCTCCCCTACAGTATTACTCCCCATAATTAATTACTCTCTAGTCCTCTCTCTCTCCCACAGCACAATCCAATTCACAACAACTCTCTTTCTTCCATTACCATTTTACATAAGAGTAGACTAGGTATAAGCCACTCTATTGACTTAACTACATCAATATCTTATATAACCAAGGAGCCCTCTCCCTAGGTAAAATTGTTTAGAATATTATAACAGTGTCACAAGTATGTATATCATGCTATTTTTACTAGACACATTGTACTATTTTGACTATACATTGTCATTTCTATGTACAGAGTTAGTCTCCCTGAGCCTCCTCCAGAAGAATAGGATTGTTTATTTAACACTGTTCACAGAAATCCCAAACAAACTTACCTGTATTACAGGGGTGCAGCCAGAAAATTCCATTTTGTACTCACAAAATGTTTTACTGTCCCTCCAACTCATCCGACATTAAAAGATATAAGCACATATTTCAAATGGTTAACCACAACCCCAGCAGTTACAAAATGTATACATAATTTTCAGTGTTTCCCTCTACAACTATTAAAGATATTTATTTTTTAGATTAGCAGTCCTGTCTATAAAGCAAGTTATGTACCTGTTAGAGACATTAGACATGTTTAGACACAAACATTGTAGCTTTTTTAGGCTGTATACAAAGAATGTACTCTGTAGAGCACAAAGAGTATGCCTAGATGCACCCCTGTTGCATTATAATGTTAATGTTTCACCGGCACACAGGCTTCATCTCCGAGCAATTATTTTTCCCAAACAAAGCTCTACTTCTGCTTTTGTGCTGTACCTACAGTTTGCATATTTTCCTGTGTACCAACTGGACACTGACCCTTCAGACCGCTTGTTTATGAATTTAGGTATTTCTAAGTCTAGAGCTATAATCAGGCTATTATTTTTTTTTTTTTTTGCTTCTGTGCCAGTTTTAAGGTTTGGAATGGAAACAATGACTCTGAAAAAAACAAACAGGCTCTCTGTACATTACAAAGTTCTTCATCGTCTCAAAGCATTTTCTTCCATGTTATGCCATGTTTATTACAGTGATGAAGATCTTCTTCATTCCAGACAAACAGAAGGCAGACGTACTCAGCAAAGTTTAAGACCACCCTTCTAGAACCACACTGTACTAAAACAATTTTCTCCCTTTTGCAGTTTAGCACAGTCCTTTCCATATACAAGGGCATTGTTATAAACATCCCAACAGGTTTTCATGTTAAACTTCATTCTCTCTACATTTTACAGAATATGAATTTAATATTAGTTTCCTCCTCCTGTAACTTATTCACATCTGCTATATCCGTAAGTAAACTGTTAACAGATCCCTCTACAGATGTTTTACACGTTTTGTTCAGTTTGTTGGCTTGCTTTACATATGCAAAATGCTTCGTCTACTAACAATTATGCTTATCTAAGCAGCTATACACGTTTCCTGTTGTGCAACCCAAACACAATCTGGTGTTGTATTACTGATCTTGAATCGCAGTGCATCTATAGAACTGTGCTTTAATTTTATATCCATGATGCAAGCTTCAAAACAGCAAGCTGTCTGTTACAGGTCACTGAAAGAAATGACTCATACGGCTCATTCTTTAAAAAGCAAATATGTATCAATTTACTTAGCTCAACATCCAACCTCATCACCAACAGTATCAAAATCAAATATATTGCACATTTCAACTGTTCACCACATGGTATTATAACTGGATTAAATTTCTGTGCATTGCTTTTATTGTCCACTCCATCTGCACATATGACTAGAATGCTTCCTTACGTTTGTTTCACCGATTTTTATGCCCAACATGAAGGGAGGTTTTTTTTTTTTTTTTTTTTAATTTTATTGTTGAAAAGAAGAAATATAAAAGTTTTGCTCCTTTCTTTTTTTACAACTCCTGGTATGATGTAACAAACTGGCATCTCGGACACACGCAAGGCATGCCAGTATACACACACACACACACACACACACACACACACACACACACACATGGCTGCAGCAGGCTCAGTCAGCCACAAACAGCAGTGCATCATAGTCCAAAACAGGCAATATGAAAAACATACATTTTTGCAAAAGGAAAAAAAAAATAGTATATTTATTCCTTAGGTTAGGCAGAATATGCAGGCAAATAAATCCTTGCAATCTGAAATTCAAAATAAGCCACTTTATTATTAGATGACAACATTTTGGCAGTTACAAGTTAAAAGAAACAAACAAAAAAAAAAAAAAAACAAATAAAACACTGAATGTTACTTTATTTGGTCCGGAGTAATTCTGGATTTTCAAAGTAAATGATCAGTTGGACAAGAATTTAGGATGAAGGATGCTGAAGTAGTTAAGTTTATAAGGCATTAAAAAAGGACATAAAACAGCGACTGTGGTAGGATGATTTGGGTTGAGAAATCACAGAATAGTACAATGTCTCAGTTAAATATTCACATTAGAGAATCACCTTAATATACTCCGGCAAAATCTGTTTACAAACATGTCACCAAAAAGGAAAAAGGTGTTACTTTGTGAAACAAGCATAAAAGAAAGCTGCAAGACACTAGCTGTAGTCAGAGAATACACAGAACTGTTAACAAGATAGTTAAAACTCAGGCTGTGTGAACCCACAGATTCTCAAACTTTGTAGATCGCCAACTCCCCATCACAAGTCCAAAATAACAAAACAAGCTTTATTTTGGGTGCAAATGGAATTCAAGCTAGTTCTCAGAGTAGAAATGAAGAGCAGTGATGTATGCCAGATGGGGCCACCTAAAATTGCATCATATTAAAAATGCATGAATATGACTCGCTTTCTTCACTGCGCAGAACAAGACTGTGCTGGGCTGTGCAAGCTCTATTGTGGTGGACTGCAATACAAACGTACCTTGAACTTTGCTACCAGATTTGAACTGAAAAAAAAAACAGTAAAACATCTGGGAAGTAGCCTTTTTACTTATTTTAGACAAGGTGTGCTAGGGTGCTTTGGCAGTTTTGCATCTGAAACTGTCTATCTGGTCCCCTTTAGTGACAAAATGTGCTACTGCTGCTCTTTAGAGCTTGAACTACAACTGGTTATATCCCAGTGTTAACTTCAATTGCCCTGTGTACTCTCTTATGGTCTGCTTTAAACTTTGTGTTTGTGGATGCCACTGCTCTGTTGAGATGCAACAAATTTGCCTCAAACTCTACCAGGATTTGAATTTAAAACAATTCCTAACAACTGAGAAGTAACCTTTTTACTACATCCGAAGCCAATGTCTCTGGCTCCCACCTCTCAGTTGCTTTAATCGACCAAATCAGAATACTTGAAGTGAAAGACCTTAAGTACAAATATCACACAGCCAGTGTTCAAGTAGGTGTGAATGACTTGTGATCCACCACTTATACTACATGAAGAGGGACATGATGGAACCCTCCAAATACGTCTGCATGGCTAGAAAGAAGCCAGTTCTGATCATTATCCTACAAGTTAGTTATTGATAATGATGTCCCAATGTAACTCAAAGATGACAGACAAAAGTACAGTTGTGTAAAATCTTACCATAACAGTAGATGTCCTTCTCTTCACTGTTGCAGTATTCATTACAATAGGGATCTCCTGCCTAGGGCAGCCCGATATCCGGCCTGTATAAACAAAGACTTTACATTGTAATGGGTACACTGTACATCACACGTATGCTCCCAGTACATGGTGTAGGGCATAAAGGGGACGTACCATCCTCAAAACTCAAAAGCCCCAGTAGGAACGAGTCTAAGGATACTAGCAACAGTCTAAGGTACATCCAGAAGGAAAAGGAAAAGGGAATAGGGCAGGAGGGAGGGAGTGAATACTGCAACAGTGAAGAGAAGGACATCTAGTATTATGGTAAGACTTTACAAAAGTGTACTATGCCTTTCTAGATCACTGTTGCAGTATTCATTACAATAGGGAGAGTATAAAAGCTCAGGAAGACTGGGAAGAGGAGGGCTCAAGCACAGCCCTCAAGAAAACCATGAAGAATGGCCCTGGCAAAACCAGCTTTAGCCCTAAAAGTCACATCCAACTTATAGTGCTTTGAAAAGGTATGCCTAGAATGCCAGGTTGCTGCCTCAAGAACAGAATTAGTATCTAAACCCTTGCGGAAAACCAGAAAAAGCCACAGCCCTAGTGGAATGAGCCTTAACAGAAGGAAGGCTCTTCCCATAAAAAGAACAGCAAAAAGAATTATCCAAGAATAAATGGTTTTCTTGTAAACAGCCAAACCTAAAGACCAGGATGAAACAAAAAGTTGCTCAGATTTAAAAAAGCTTTAGTCTTGTCCAAACAACATCTGAGTGGTCTATGCAAATCAAAGGCATGCAAAACCATCTCGCTAGCAGACTGCAGAGAAGGGAAAAAGTGGCCAAATGAACAGATTAAGAGAACTCATTAACCACCTTGGGCATAAAAGAAAGAACGGCACAAAAGGGACCACCTGTCCTTATGGGAAAGCTAAAACAGGAGGAACAGCCATCAGGGCTTGCAGCTCATTCCTTTTGCCCTTGCCCTTCAGCCAGATGGTTATCCAACCGTCTTCCAAGAACAATTCTGTAAGGAAGCTAAGCAGCAGGCTAAGAAGGAGCCCCAGTCAATTTTTTTTAAAACAAAAGTACGGTCCCAGGAAGGAGAGAGAGAGGCTTCCTGGAGGGAAAGATGTCTGTTTGGCCTCAAATCTATAGGCTAATGGGGGAGTCAAAGGCAGGCAACCAGAAATAGCCGATAGGTGGGTCTTAAAAGAAAATGCCAACCCAGCATTGAGCAATTCACACAAATGAGAGAAGCAAAGAGCATCTACAGTAAGTGGATCCATGTTATGAGAATGACACCAAATATAAAAAACCTCTTCCATTTGGATAAGTACGATTATCTAGTTGTGTGTTTCTGGCCTCCTGCAGGACCAGACCTGAAGCATGTCCTCAGAAAAAAGGTGTCTGTAGGGGATCAAAATCTCATCACCCACAAAGTCAGTTGAAGAGAGGACAGGTGGGGATGGATGAGAGATCCCTGGTCTTGTGCGAGCAGGTCCACCCTGTGAGGTAACTTGTGATGACTGACCTTAGCAAGGTGCAGAAGAGGGAACCAATGCTGTCTGGACCATAAGAAAGTCAAACAGCAAGATTTTGCAGCATCCTGTTTTATCTTGAACAGGACCTGAGGAATGAGAAGGGGAGAGGTGGGAAGGCATAAAGAAACATCCCCTTCCCAGAAAAAGAGAGTGTCCACCTTCCAAGCCAGAAGGCATGGAATTCTGGCACAAAATAGAGGAAGTTGTCTGTTCAGCGGGGATGCAAACAGATCTACTTGAGGAGTACCCCACTGGTGGACAATGTCTAGAAACACATCCCTGTGAAGCATCCACTTGTGGGACAGTGTTATGGACCTGCTCAGAGAATCTCCCATGGTGTTATCTGAGGGAATGTACTCTGCCCGAAAGGTCACCCGATACCAGATAACCAGCTCCGAAACCTGAAAGGCCAACCTGCAAAGGAGACAAGAACTGGTCTCCCCTTGCTTGTTGACAAACCACATCACTGTGGTGAATCCTGAAGGGCCCTGGAAGAAAAAGAATGAAAAGCCTGAAGAGCCAGCAGATGAGCTCTCATCTCGGACACCGATATGGTCTTTCCATTGCTGAAGTGATCAAAAGCCCTGTACCTTTAGAGGACCAAGGGAGCCCCCCCCCCCCCATCCGACATCCGAGGCATCTGTGAAAAGTTCCTGAGAGGGGACTGGGTTGAGGGACAACTGAAGAATTCACCACTAAAGTTTCCACTTGAGGCACGGAACAGAGGGATTAGAAAATCTAAAGGATAGGAATGTTAAAGCCAGCCTGACTTTAGAAACCACTGAAGCTTTCTCATGTGGAGCTTTGCTATTGGGAGCATAGGAATGGTGGAAGTCATGTAAACCAGAATCCTCAGAAATTCTCTTTCTGTGATTGAAGTGATAGGAAGAAAAGACTGAAAAAATGCAATGAGAGTTTAAGCCCTGGGAGGAGGGATGGATGCCAGCACTGGAGCAATCTGGATCCTGTAACCCAGAAAAACATGATTGAGGAATGACTTCTGGAAACTTACAGTAAACCCCAGGCTTTGCAAATGAGAAGTGGTAAAGTGCAGATACTGAACTAAGCTCTCGAGAGGAGGCCTGCATAAACAGGTTGTCCCGGTAGGAAAAGACCTGTATCCCCCTTAGCCTGCAGAAAGCAATCACAGGAGTGAGGCATTTGGTAAAGACCCTTTGGACCGTAGAGAGGCTTAAGGGCAAAGTAGAGAATGTCAGGAAGCAGAGAAATGTAAAAATGTCCTGAAATTGGGATGAATAGGAATGTGTAGACAAGCATCCTTGAGATCCAGGGAAACTAGAAAAGCCTGAGGAAGTAGCAGAGGAAACAAGGTTTGTAGGGAAAGCATCCAGAAGGATCGGACCTTCGAAAAGGTATTTAGCTGAGATACATCCAGAATGGGTGTCCATGCGCCTTCTTTCCTGGGGACCAACAACACTCTGGAGTAAAACTCCTTTCCTCTCGGAGAAGCTGGAACTTCCTGAATATTTCCTTGGGCTAAAAGGCCCTGAAGCACCTCTGGAAAAGAGGCAAGTTGTTCCTGAGAAGGCTGAGGAATGCCTCACAAAACAGTTATGTACTCACCACAACGCTCCATCTGCGTAATTAGACTTCATTTGTCATCAACCTGTGGGTGTCGGATCACAGACGGCAGCTTCACCAGCATCTGATCTGAGCACCAAGCTCCTTCCCTTACCCATAATCCCCCATCTCCTTCCCTTACCCATAATCCCCCATCTCCTTCCTTCCCTCAGATCAAGTTTGCTATACCCCCTCACATGAACCCGATCCAATAACCTTCACTAACAAAGAAAAACAGGAGAGCCACAAAGGCGCTCTCTCCTGTCTGCCAATGCAAAAAACAAAGAGAAGGTCAGAGGGAGGGACAGTTGATGACAAATGAAGTCTAACTACTCAGATGGAACGTTATGGTGAGTGCATAACTTCTTTACCTGAAGCAGTTGACTTCATTTGATCAACCTGTGGGACAGAGTCCCCATCTACCAAAACCTTGGGTAGCCCCCATGGAAAGATATTTCGGAGACCGCGGAGCCAAAGAATGCTCTCCCTCTAGAAACCATGTCCAATTTATAATTAGAAATGAAGGTGTGAGATGAGGACAAAGTAGCCGTCGAACAAATATCATCCAAGGACACTCTGGACCAAAATGCAGCTGACGTAGCCATGGACCTGGTAGAATGGGCATTTATCCGACCCGGAAGGAACATACCTTTGTCTTTGTAAACCTGAAGTATGCAAAGAGAAATTCATCTGGCAACAGTTACCTTAGAAACTGGTTTGCCCAGAAACGGTGTAGCAAAAGACACAAACAATTGGTCAGACTTGCAATAGGCTTTAGTCCTGGCTTTAGTCCTGTATAAGTAGAAACATAGCTGTCTATGCACATCTAACAAATGCAATTTATATTCACCCCTGTTCTGAAAATTTGGAAAGAAAACAGGTAAATTGATATTTGTTTCTGAGGCCGCTTTAGGCAGAAAAGAATTGGTACAAAGTGAAACCCTGTCTTTATGAAAAATCAAATATGGAGGTTTGACAAATAATGCCTGGAGTTCTGACAATCTCCAAGTTGAGGTAATGGCCACTAGAAAAGCTGTCTTCCAGGATAAAAATTTCAAGTCCACAGAAGTAGCAGGTTCAAAGGGCAGAGCAACCAAAGCTTGCAAAACTAGGGTAACGTCCCAAGGAGGGGTAGAATCTTTAACCGGGGATCTTAAAAGAAAGGTACCTTTAATAAAGGTTTTGCAAAGTCTGGAGGAAGCTAAAGAAGCCATATTCTCACCTACATGGAAATTGGAAATGGCCGCCAGTTGAACTTTCACTGTAGATGAGCTGGCACCCTGCTGGAAAATATATGCCAAGAACTCAAGGACCGCTGGGACAGAAGCTGTGAAAGGGTCCAAATCCCTCCAAGAAGCCCATATAGAAAAACACTTCCATTTGCTACGGTATATTTTTCTGGTAGACTATTTATGAGCTGCCACCAGAATAGTCTTGACCAGGGAAGACAGACCGGGAGTCCTAGCAATCAAAGGAACTGGAGCAGCCAAGCAGTGAGCTTCAGACTGCCCAAGTCTGGATGAGAGACCCTTCAGGGGTGCGAAATGAGATCCAGTATCAGATCCAAGGAGGAACTACCAGAGGAGACCAAAGACAGGGAAACCAGATTTGACGAGGCCAGAATGGGGCAATGAAAATGACTCTGCAAATTTTGTCATGACAGTTAAAGGGGGATAAGCATAAAGAAGACCGGGAGTCCAATCATGGACCACAGCATCCCTGGGGGAAATCCCCCTGTGAGGGGGAATCAGAGCAAAGAACTCACTGCACTTTGCGTTGGAAGGAGATGCGAAGAGATCGCAGCAAGGTTGACCCACCTCAAGGAAGATCTGCTCTGCTACAGAGGGATTCATAATCCACTTGTAAGGCATTAGAATAGTCCTGCTCAGTTTGTCTGCCAGTATGTTGGATCGACCCAGAATGTGCATGGCTACCAGAAAATGGCTGGTGGAGAGCGCCCATTCCCACACACTTTCATGGCCTCGTGACAAAGGTGGGAAGATCTGGTTCCTCCCTGCTTAATGATGTACCAGACCACTGACATTGTCTGTCTGAATTGCAATAGTTCCCACAGGAAGAAAGGCATGAAGGGCCTGCAAAGCTAATGAGACTGCCCTCAGCTCTATAGCACAGATATGCAATTTGGTCTCGTTCAGGGACCACGTGCGCCTTGGACTGTCCTGCCCAAGCAATGCCCCCCCCAGTTGGGAGGTGTCCGTGGTCACCGTAGCTTGGGGACAAGCGGCAATAAATGTTCGGCTCTTGACTAGCTCCGGGGAGCATATCCACCAGTGGAGGGACTTCCTGCACACGTTGCTTATATGAATAGGATGAGTCATATCCAATAAAGACCACTGCAGTGCTAGTGTCCACTGCAGAACCCGCATATGAAGACGAGCACAGGGAAGAAGAGTAATGGTGGCTACCATGGAACCTAGGTCTCTTAAAACCGCCTCGGCTGGAGGAGGAAGAGACTGAAGGATCACGAACACATGAAGTCGTAAGTTTCGGACCCTCTCTGGAGTTAGAAAGACCTTAGTTTGTAACCTATCGATACTTGCTCCTATGTATTCTAAGAACTGAACATTGTCTAGAGAAGACTTTGATATGTTGACTGTAATGGCCAGCAAGTCTATCAACTTCAGGAAATAGTCTCTGGCCTGACAGGAGCGGCAAGGAACCAATCATCCAGATACAGGTAGACCTGTATCCCGTGAAGCCTCAGGTGAGCCACTACTACTGCCATGATGTTGATGAACACCCTGGAGGTTGTGGTGAGACCGAAAGGTAGGGCTCCGAATTGATAGTGATTGGCTCCTACCCGAAAGTGGAGGAACCTCCTGGAGCATTTTTGCATTTTGATGTGGTAGAATGAATCCTGGAGATCTACTGAGCACATCCAGTCATTCTTCCGCAAGTAAGGCAGGATCGAGAGTGACCATCCGGAACGTCTTTGGCAACGGACAGGTTTAGAGTGGAAAGGTCCAGGATAGGCCTTAGGTCCCCCCCATCTTTTTTGGCACCAAAAAGAACCTAGAATAGATGCCTGATCCAGACTGATCTAGGGGTATGGGCTGGAGGACTCCTTTCCTTAGCAGCTTTTTTATTTCAAGTGGTGCTGTCTCCCTTTGTGTGGGTAGAACGTCCGGGAGGTGTTTTGGGGGGAAACAGGAGGCGTCAGAAAGGGGATGGTATAACCTCTGGATATAATCCGAAGTACCCAATGGTCTGATGACATGGACTCCCATGACGTCAGGTGCATAGAAAGGCAACCCCTGACAGTCTCCAGAGCAGAGCAGTCTGGCAACCCCTCAGGGCTGCTGTGCGGGCCTGTCCAAGAACGGCTCTAGACACCCAACATTTCTTGGACTCCCCCCTGCCTCTGGGCCGACATCTGTCCTGAGCCCCTCCGCCTCTAGGAGAGGGTGAGTCCCGAGTGTCCCAGGAATACTGAGACTTCTGGAACCACATCTTATTTTGCCTCCTGAGTTTTTGGGGGTTAGAGAAGTGGATTCCGATGGCAAACAGTGTCTTCCCATCCTTCTCACTCTGGACCAACATCTCACGAACCATCTTTCCAAACAAGGAAGAACCATCGTAAGGGGCATTCGCAAAAAGATGCCTAAACCAGGTGTGTCGCCTTACAGCAATGCTGGACCCGGCAGCCCTTGCTGCTCCTTCAGCAGCATGTGAGAGGAGGCGCATGGATGTATTAGTAACTGCTTTGAAAGTGGCCATTCACCTGGAGAATGTGCGTTTATCCTCCGGTGACATGGACTCTGAGGGCAGCTCAGTGAACTCCTTAACCAGGTCTTGCTGTAGTCTAGTTACGTTGGCCAAATAATTCAGTGCCCTTATAGAAAAGGTGGCTAAACAGATGCCCGCTTTCCCAGACAATACATCGTCCTGGATTCTCGATCGGGGGGGGGGTGGACCGTAGAACTTTCTTTCTAGTTCCTAGTGGCAGCCACCACCATCATGTCATCCACTGGGGACCCCTTATTCCAACTCGGTCTACTGGAGGGCTCAAAATTTTATCGGGGCACCTGGGGATTGGCTCCACAGTATCCAGCTCCTTCCATACTCTGGTAGTAATAAGGTCCACCAAGGGATCTGTGGGGGGGGGGGGGACACCCAGGAGGTAGATGGGCCCATGTTGAAGGCCTCCAGGAACATGATTTGTCTGAGGAAGGCTTGGGGGCACACCTACCCTCCCCCACTGACGCAGGATTTCCACAATGTCTTCAAAGGAGACATAGTTGGGGGGGGGGGTGATCAGGGGAAACTTCCCCTTCCTCCATATCGGTATCCTCAGTGAGGGACTCTGGAGAGGAGTCTAGGTGCCTCCTTTTGCATGTTTGGTTGCAAGGAATCTCTCTGGTGGGACTCTCCAGAGAGGGCTGCAAACTACCTGTGGGTCCTCGAGGGAAACAGTCTGGGACACATCGAGCATGACTGTCCCTGCATGGGCAAAATGGCTGAAGATGCACCAAGAGGCGAGGGAGTCAGGGCGGAATCCAATGAGATGGTCAGGGGCCTCGATCCCCTGGAGAAAAACCTTTCCACCACATTGAAAGCAGAGGGACAGCGAGCCTGAGAAACCGACAAGGAAACTGCTCTCCCCAAATCCGGCGTGGGGATCAGAGAAGAGCTCAGAGCAGAGATACCGAGGGATACCGGTCGATCGGATGCTCAATGTAATGGCTGGTGTCGAGGTACACAGTACCATTAGCGCTGACCCACACTCCAGGACCACTCGGATCCAAGAACTCTATAGGGGGTCGGACCGGAAAAGGAGATATCGGGGCAAAAAAAGGGAAGCGAGCTCTTCCCTCCAGAGGGAGAGGGGTCTGGCAAGACCCCATCTGAATCTGGGTGTAAATAAACCTTTGCATCATTTTGTCCATGTCCGCTTCAGATAAACTTCTGGTGGACTGCGACTAGGCCACCGATGCCGACCGGGAGAGTCGGTGTGTGAAGGCCCTAGAAAAAGGTCTAAGCTCTGCTGGCTCCAGCAAAAATCTCGGTGATGGCAGCCGAGGAGAAGCTGGCCTGGAATAAGCTGGTTATTTAGGAGGAGGACCCACCAAATCCGACCGATCCAGGTATCTTTTCCTCCCTTTGTATTGCTCTGTCGGTCTTTGCTCCTCTTTTTTTCACTCCCTATCCACAGGTCTCTGTCCAGGAGGTAGAGTCCCGGCCTGGGATGGAGAGTAAGAGACCATGGCTGAAATAGAAGGGGTAGTCATGGCTGTGACTGCAACAGAAGTAGCCGCCTCCATAGCAGGGAGAAGTCCCTTAAGGATCAATTTTGCCCTATGATCCTTTAAGGCCCTGGAGTTGAACCCCGCACAAATAGGGCAGTCCGAAGAAAGATGGGCTGACCAAAAACACACAGAGTGTGGCCATCTTCCGGGGACAACTTATGGCCACACACTGTGCACTTTATGAAGACAAGCTTTGCCTGCTGATCTGCCATGCCAACAAAGAAGGTACGATGTACCAAAACTTTAAACTACCCAACCCCCACACACACAACTCACTCAAAAGGAGGGGGGAAGGGAGATAAGGCCTGCTCTACCTACAACACAGAAAAAACTTTTTTTTTTTGAATGGGAAACAAAGGGGAGGGAAGACAAAGGACAGAAGAAACCTACCTATACTTACAGCAATTCTAACAACCACAAAAAAGCAGAAGTGGCTACCAGGCCTGGAGCTCTAGACCACGCTGCTTGGCAAGCCGTGGCAAACAAGATCTGGGGGTAGAAAGGAGATGGAGGAGTATTATGGGTAAGGGGAGGAGCTTGGAGCTCGGATCAGATGCTGGTGAAGCTGCCGTTTTGGATCTGGTCTAGATCAGACACCCACAGGTTGATGATCAAATGAAGTCAACTACTTCAGATGGGGGAAGGGATTTCCGAATTATGGAAAAAACCCAGGAGTCTTGGGCAATCGTTAGCCATACAGGAAGGCACAGGGAAAGATGTAGAGAAGTAGGAATGTGACTGAGAAGAGGAGGTCAAGGACAGTCAGACAGCACTTGGTTTGTCAGGAAAAGGAGAAGTCTGAGCAGGAGGAGTTTGAGTAGCCTTAGCAAAGGGAGCCCTTCTACTATACTTCTCAACCTGGAAACATCAAAAATCTGGACAAAGCTCATGAAAAATAGGTACAAATCGGTATGCTAATTAACAAAATCTGCATACATAATTATGTGGCCCAGCCCACTCCAATGTACTTGTGGGATGCCAACTTTTAAACGCAAACTGAACAGATAACCAAAATATGATCATGAAACACAAATTAAGAAAAAGAACAATAGTGTTTTATTTATATTAATATTTGAACTTGTGCAAAACTAAAATACAATATTCTTTTAGAACAATAAGAGTGGGTTAAGTCATAACAAAGAATGGAAAACAAACATTCAGTGAACAGTTTATGATTTTTTTTCTACATAATCATCTCATTCCATTCCAGTGCAATTTTGTTGTTACAGAACAAAAACTCTCCTTATGACTATGTCAGAAAAGAAATACTGCCAACCTGATGACCCTCTGTCCTCTTGAATGAAATGATGGATGGCCATAGCCCCTGGTAAGGAAGTATCCATGTTAGAGGCCGATCCTGTAGGGGGTATAGATACAGAGGGTGGTATACGCAGAATAGTCCACTTTTTATCTTTTTGTTAATGTAAGCCTAGTGGACACTGGTCTCTTCATGGTCAGCCCAGGAGCACACTCTGGTTAAGTGACTTCCTCGGGTTCCTATTACGAGAGCGAAAATTCCTTTAGGCGAATACGAAGACGTCGACCCATATTGCGCGAAGTTCAAAATGTTGATTTTTTTGGTTGGCCCGTCTGCAGTACAACTCCATAAAGTAAATGTGCGACAGATAGGAATTTAGTGTTAGGATTTGGGTTAAGGTAAGTGCATAGATAGGCAATATATGTAACGAATTAGTGTAGTTTTAGAAGTAGGTGTTTTTTAAATGTATGTATAGGTTTTATTTATTTTGTTTGAGTGTATGTGTGTAGGGGAAGTGTGTGGAAGTTACGGACCATAGGGTTACGGAGTGGTTAAGGCTAGTGCATAGTTAAGTAGGTAGTATGTAGCGCGTGGTGGGGTTGGCCGACTATTACACGTTGATATTTTTTTTCGGGATTTTCACGGTTCGCCGTAAAGGGGTCGACATTTAGGTATTCGCGCTTAGGGATTTTTGCTTTCGTAATATAGACCCGACTTCCTCAGTCACACAGTAGGCAAATGGAAGTAAAAGGAAAATGTATTCTTCACTACAGGAAAAACACTCTTTGCAATGCTGAAAATCAGAAAATATTTTCTTTCAAAGTACAGATCCAGGAAGTTTTTGTCTCATTCAAGACCTTTCAAGACCTTTCCATTTAGGTACAAAAACAGATACCCCAAAAAATTATTATGTCAAATACACCATTGTTTGCATACCATGAATAAAAATTAAATCATCCTCAGGGCTGTCCGTACATATTCAAATAACAGTCTTAACCGTCATTTCAAGAACTATTTAACTTCCACAGTAATTGTGTTTGTATACAAGTCTGTGTTCTTGCATGCAAGCATAACTACAAGTAGTTTCACTTACAAAGCTGTCATGGTAGACTTGTATGCAAATTGAAGATTATTATGATGTGATGCTAACAAGGGCAACAGAAAAATACTTACATAATCTCACTAATACTCATGAGTATGAATGTCATTTTAGGAATAGCAGTGTACAGATGGGTATCCTGCAGTGATTAACTGAAAGCAAAATCATCATAGTTTTCTTGCTCGTTAATCTTTTCCAAACAGTTAAAACTGCAAGATCTGATTTAATACTGAACTAATCTTTTGTATCCCACATTTCCCCATATTCAGACCTCCACTGGCCAGTAATGTATCTACCTATTTGTTGGACATCCAACTACCTGGCAATCTGTTCTTCAGCCAAAGCAAGAGCCCTCCAACCCATTTGTTCCCCAAATGAGACAAGAACAAGAGCCCTGTCTCATCCCCTTTGGGGGAAAGGGTCAAATGTCAGGTGAACCTTTGCGCACAAGAGGATTCTTTCTTCCTTATCATCCATCTTCCCACAGTGGCTCCTGACCTTGCTGGATATCACTGCTTTAGAAAGCTGCCTGTGTAAGCCTGCACACATCCTAGGACAGCTTAACATGGCTTACATATGGGAAGAGCCACCTGACCCAATAGTGGCTACCAGTAATAACCCAACCGTACACTCCTGTTGAGGTCATTGATGCAGAGAGTCTGCCACCTCCCTACCTCCAGAATGGCCATCTCAGAACAGCTGCTTACTTCCACCCTTCCTTACCTTGCTCCTACCAGTATCTGAGCAGTGAGTCAAACTAACCTTGTGCAAGTCATAGTAAGGTCTATCATTATACACAAGAGGCTAAAGGCCAATCCTGATCCAATCTCTTAATTTAAAAACAGTAGTATTCTAGTGGGCCAACAAATCCCCAAAAAGCCTTATGTAAGAAGATGCTGCAGCACATCTATGCTCAGATTTACAGAAATGAGAAAAAGCTCAATTGTCACACATGCTATCTTTATGCAGTTAAATGAACTCAGTCACTCAAAGTACCGCATCTATCAGCAGTATACATTCAACTGCACACACCTCTGCACGATGTCAGTCAGAAAAAAAAAAAGCCAGGAAATAAAGGGGTGCCACTCAGGAATCATGGCACCCCATTAATTTGGACCACAAAACCAGTAAAAACCAAGTGATTTGGTATGGTTGAGAGGTATGCCTTCTACCACCCTTTTTATGTTTGGGGGTAGGGGGGAAGACTGTCTATGGACAAAGGCAGGTTCTAAAACTTCGGCACTGTGTAAACAAAAATATGCTTCAACTCCTGCAGGGCCTTGAGCGGCAACACCAAACAAATGCTTATAATCCAGAGTAGCATCCATCAGTTTTGCCTTGATACTGTCAGGCAAAGGCCGAAGTCCAAACCAAGAATATCTCCTCAAAACTGAAACAAAAGCAGCAGTCCTAGATGAAGCATCAGCTACAGCACAACTGCATTTGATAGAATGGCAAGCTACTTGGGAGGAGGACATTCCAAGCAAAGCAAGAGAACAGGCCTACCCTTCAGAATCAGAGAGGTCTGAAATAGCCTGACAGGCCTGAGAGAGAAGAGCCAAAACATACCTGGTCATACGTGTCTGACAGTTAACAGCTCTAAAGGCTAGGGTAGCAAAGTATATACCTTCTTACCCAGTCTTTCTATGGTTCTGCTATCCTTACAAGATGGAAGCAACTTAGTGGAAGACGAAAATTTGGCTTATCAGAATCAACTGACACCACAGAGGGGTCACTTAATTTGCAGTCATCGGGCACTTTATAAAACCTATCAGGTTTTTTTGAGAGCAGAGGGTTTTGAGTCAGAAGCCTGGGAAGCACTGGAAAAGGCATCCAAGCAAAGCTGTAAGAACTGGAGGAACAGCAGAGGGTCTAGGAGACTCCTCTTGTAGAAGCTCATAGTACCTCTTCTGAACATCAGACACCCCAGCACAGTCCCATTTGATAAAATTCCATAATTCTAAAAACAGCATCACCAAATGAAATCTCAAAAAGGAGAGTCAGGATTAACTGGTTCTAAGAAGTCTTAGTCAAGTGAATAAATCAGGGACTCTTTGTCAAGAGTCAGCAGCAGCATCCTCAGAAGAATCCTGCTCCTGGGTCTCTTAAGAGGGGTAGAAGACCAGGGGGGAGCAATAACAGAAACACCCTGTGGAGGCTTGAAAGTTGTAAGGGAATTAAACAAGCCTTGAGTGAAGTTTTGCCATTCACACTTACCATCTTTTGGAGCAATATTGTTTAGTTTTTTGTTACTTTTTGAGTGGAAAGTCAGCCTTGAAAAAATTTTGGAGGCTCTGACCCCTGATGACAGTCAATAAATGGTAGTCAGAACCTATTCCCTTACTAGAATTTGAGAAAACCCTAGGCCCTTCAGTAATAACCAGCCATGGCTCCCCCTGTACATCTGAAGTGAATGTCTGCAAAACCTTCACAGACATGCGTTGCATCAGATCCATGCAGGCTTCCAAAGAGGAGGTGACAGAGGAATCCAAGAAAGGGTATAAGTAATATGTCCTATGCAGACTGCCTCAAAGCCCTATCCCTGTATTCTGTCTCCTACAAGCTTTTGAGGGGAGATCTATGCCTGGCATACAGAACATTGTCTGACCCCGCTATGATGGAGCTCCTGCATATCCACAAAACAAACAGCACCAGAATTACCCATTCTAAAGACTTAAACTTGCCTGTGGACATTAATATGCCCTGCTGGAGAGATAGGTATGTATCACAGAGACTACCTCGTCTATGGAACAGGCTCCCCATCCATGTGAAGCAGAGCTCCTCCCTAACCCATTTCAAGTGCAAATTGGACAACTGGATGGGAAACCAGAAATTCATCCCTAGTTTGGTACCTATGTCTCTAATGGACAGAAGTAACCTGTAAATGTTTAGTCTCCCAGGCCCATGCTTACACTTCTCAAGGGTGTCAGAACTTGTCAGAGATTTGGGATGCATGGCTAGGTTTAAAAAGGCCCTTGTGGTCGTTAGCCTAGTAAAACATCTATGAACCGATTATGAAACCAGAAGATCCTTCAGGTTTTCACCACCCTCAAGAGAGAGATGGCCAGTGGAGGCGGTACAGCTGAAGAATCAGACTGGACTTTCTTGGCCTTTTTCTTCACAAAGGGCTGGCCCTCGGGGCAGAAAGGTCCTCCCATAGTATCCGGTATCCTTCACCAACAATTTAAGTAGTTGGTTCTTAAGGTATATCACAAGGGAAGAAAGCAGACTCAGCAACGTCTTGGGGACAAAGGACTGACAAACCTCGCAAGACATATGGTTGTGGGATAGAACAAACACTGCTCAGGACAACCTTTATGGGGAATCCGTTTCCTGCCCTGGCATTTCCCCTTCTGGGTGACATGAAGTCCAACAACCAGAAACAAGGTAAACATAAAAGACAATAAAATCAAAAACCTCAGAGGCACTTATCTGAAAGTGGAAGAAACGAGCAGATGAACAAGTGCTGTGCACAGGGTGCATAAGTGTGATGTACGGCATACCCTTTACAACCAAAAGGCTTTGGTATACTGGCCAGACATCAGGCTGCCCTTGGGAGGGGATCCCTATTGTAAAGAATACTGCACCAGTGATATGGAAGGACATCTGGCCAAGATACTGGCATAATTTTAGGGGAGCACAAATGTGTGTCATCCTGGAAAGGAGATGGAAGACTGTCGCATTGTTTCACTAAGGATGGTCAGTAACCACCTCATAAGGACTTTCAGATACTGGCCAGTACACTTTTTCTACCAAACATAGTGCCATTTTTAGGCAATGCCACCCTACTCAGGCTACCAGCCTAGTACATACAAACTATACTGAAAAAAGATCAATGCAGCACTGCTCAGAACTAAATAAGGTGTCCACCACTTTCATAACTCTTGAAAGCAATGGTATTTGTGTTGCTACAAAAAAGCTGGTTCCAGAACATAACTAAAACTAATGGTGGCATGACTGTTCTTATCTGTAACACCTTCTCATCCAGACTAAATCAACTAGGGCAATGATCTCAAACTACACATTTTTTTTACTGATTAAGAAGACCTCTTACCATCTCCTAGTCAACTGAAGAAACCCACCCAAGACACCTGCAAATCATGAAAGTTTTTAAAATAAAAAAAAAAAAAAAAAAAGCTTTTGAGCTCCATTCCATCAATACCATATTTCTAGTGAACTTTAAACTGACACACCTGCATCTCTACAAATAAATGTGCACAACACTGTTTGCCTTTACCATACCAAACGTTTACGTAAATAATACCATCCCTCACCATCTATATGCACCAACATAGTCACTCCTGCCTTCACATAAACTACCCCCATCAGTTCCTCACCCATTTTCCTACCCTCTCTGGCCATACCAGATCACCTTGCTGCAATTACCATATGGTCCCAGTGCAGCTCAAGGAACATCCTAGCCATCTTTTTTTTAAAGTGTATTTTTTTTAAACATTAAACATGTTTATTAAAGCCATCACTTATAGGTAATCATACATTGAAATGAATAAAAACAAACCATATGGACATTTTGCAGTTGAAAACATTATACATTACTGATAATTTATCCGGTCATTGTCAAACATTACGTAGCTCATTCAACATTACAAAGCTCATTCAAATCTTATTCCTACTCCAAAACATTATTTTATAAGTACTGTTCCCATAATTCCCATTTTGCCTATGCAATTTACTCTCATCTTTTTCTAAAGATCCTATTTCCAGTTCTTTTACCTCTGCTACTATATTCACTACTTCTAGCACAGTTGGTTTAGACTTAGATTTCCACTTTCTAGTTATTGCTTTTTTGGAAGACATCATAATTAAGACTCAGCAGGGCCTACGCAATTCTGGCTCTGTACCATAGTTCAAAAAAATAATTTCCTTATTTATACCAATTTACTCACCCAGTATTTCCAAGAAAGTAGTATGCAGGGAGTTTTTACACGATCAACACACTTCCAAAAAACTCTTCCTTCCCTATCGTGCCTCCAACATTTGCTGTCTACCTGAGGAAATAAATATTTGGAAGTCTATCTGGGGTATAAAATATCTATGTAAACACTTCCAAGCAAATATCCTAAATATTCTAGACTCCGTTGCATATTTGAGAGTCAAATATATCCCACCATTGTTTCTTTGTGAATTGCTTATCCAATCAAATCATTCTTCCCAATCCTGTCAAACTTCTTTGACTGATTCTTATAGTTATCAAGCAAAATTTTATATGCTCTACTAATATGCCATTTTAGCAGCTTCTGTTCTAGAATCTACTAAAAAATTTATCAGTGTTGGTTTTTCACTTAGGAACCACCACCACCCCACCACCCCCATTTCTTTCTCTGCCTATACTCTGATATCAATCCTGGATAGGGAAGGCAATCTCTAGCCTGCAGTCCAGATAAATTCTTGGCCTATTCCTTCGCCAGTTTTCTCCAGTAAATTTCAGCCCCCTCTTGCCTATTCTCTATATTCCTAATTGCAGTCACCTCCATTAGCAGAATCTCCTTTCTCCATTCCTGTGTTGGCTTAGTTCTTAGAATACTTTGCTACTTTATAAATAAAATATTATGCACAGTTATTGCTATTTTCCTTAAGGATCTGCATCCAAAATCCCAGTCTCTCCTTGCTTCTTGAGATTCCCCCAATTACATCATAATCCTGTTCCACTTTGAATTATAGCTTTATATTTGTGCTATGTATAGTAGCCTTAAACTGTGTAGCTCTGAAATTCTCATACAGATCAGTTAATCCCAAACCACCTTGTTCTGTTGGAAGGATCATCTTATTCTATTAGACCCTTGCCATCTTCTCCTCTAGATAAAATCATTCAACTCTATTAATGGCTATCCCCAACTTTTACTCTGGTTGATAAAAATATGCCTGACTTGTGTATAAAACTAAAGGGACTAAACATTCTCAATGCTAGCTTGCCATTCATATCCATAATTACAGAGTTTACAATTTCCCAATTTTTGTATTATCTTTTTAGTCTCATCCCACATCTCTAGCTGCCATTACAGAATCCTTTTTAATCCATATTCTTAAGTACTTCATTTTATCATGTTCCCCATGAAAATGGGTATTGCTGTTACAGCTAATGCCTCTCTTTTATTTTCAATTTTGTATCCCAAAAAAACTTCAAAATATTCAACACTTTATGTCCTTTTCTGGTTTTATCAGGTATACATATCATCTGCAAATAAAGCCAGCTTTCTTGACTATCATAGCAATTATACCTCTAATTTTTGGAGTCCCTTATTTTATTTGCCAATGGTTCTAAATATAAAAACACAAATAAAGGGAAAGGACATCCCTGCCTGGTTTCCTCTGCTCAAAACAGAACTTATCAGTGAGGAGCCCACCCATTTTATTTTTTTGCCTCCGATCCCTCCTATATCCTCCTAAGCAACCTTATTATTTTATCTGGGAATGCAAATACTTCTATTGCCCTACTCAAAATCCCCCCTTACTCTGTTGAATGTTTTCTCTGCATCAAGACCCACCAACAACAGTGATATTTCTTAATTCTGCTCCCCTCTGGATCAACATTGTTCTATTAAATGTTGTAAAATATTGCCTCCCCTCCACAAAACCACACTGATCCATATCCATCAATTTTGGCATTACCTTTGTCATTCTTTTAGCCATTATAGACAAACACTTTATAAACATGGTTTAAAACCAAAATGGGCATATATGAAGCTGGATCTGTTCGGTCTTTACCATCTTTAGGCATTACAACCTCCACTCCATCTTTCAGGATGTTGGTACTTCCCCTAAAAAAATGCCGTCTTTCAGTTTCTTCCTTCCTAGCTTCCAAACTTCCACAGGAATACCATCCACTCCTGGGGATATTCCTGTTGATTGGTAACAAATCACCTTTTTTATCTCGTCCCCTTCTATCCTAACTCTTAGCAACTGGAGTTTCATCTACCTTTAACCTTGGCATATTTATTTCTTCTATAAACATTTCCATTTGTACCTTTTCCTTATTTCCATATTTCTCTGCTTTATACAGATTTTCATAAAAGTTCTGAAATATTTCTAGTGCCTCTACAGGACCTCTGGTTATCTTCCCTGCTATTGTCTCCGTAAGCTTGTGACGACCCTTTCTACTTTCTGTTCCCAGAGTCATTGTGCTAAAAGATTTTGTGCTCTGGAGTTATTAAAAAAACTGTTGCTCAACAGTCTCTCTAAACTCACGCACATTATCGAGGTAATCCCTTATTTTCTGTTTAGATTATCCAATTGCTCCTCTTGTTCTGTGAGATTTTTCCTATTCTGCAATATGTTAACTTAGTCAGTTCCTCTAAATAATTCTCGTTACTTCTTAACCATTCCTCTCTTATTTCCCACCTATTTTTTATACTCCACTTTATTTTACTCAACTCCCTAGCTACAATTTCTGAAAAAAATTTTATCTCCCCTAATAACTCCCATATAATTTCCACTACCCATTCCTTAAATTCCACTCTAACAGGCAGATGGGAAAGCATCCGTGTCTCATTTTTACTTCATTACCCAATGTTCTTATTTTAGTTATTGGTGCATGATCTGAAATACAGTCATTGGATACATATAATCAAGTCTTTCAATTAAAGGCACACATTCCTATGAAATACAACTTCTGTCTACCCTAGCCCAGTTTTTGTACCTTGGGGAAGAATACAGATTCAATTCACAAATTCCCAATACTGAAATCACATCTTCCATGTCAAATATTTTCATAAATCTCTTCAAAAATATATCCTCATATTTTCCATTCTGAGCTCCCAATACAGATGCATCCTCACTGCTGCAAATCAAATTTCAGTCTCTGCTTACAAGTAGTATTCCCTGATGAAAGCAGATTTCTCCAAGAATTTTCTTAAAACTCCATTGTAACAGTTTTAAGTGGAATATAAATACATCACCCCAGACATCTTTATAGACTACTCCAAAGCCACTTTCATTATTCTCGATTTGAACCAGTTTGACTGTATTCTAGCCCCTAAAAAACTCTATGGTAAATACAACTGCATATACACCCAAAGTTCATTCTCCCCTCTCAACTCTCACATAGAAGCTCATATTCCCATTTGCTGCAGATATGTTAAGTTTTGAAACAAATCCTTCTGATGGCACTAAACTACAAACAAGCTCCACAGGAGGTTGGTATAATGGTTAAGGAGTTTACCTTACAGGACACAAGGTGCACAGTTAGATTTTCACTTGGGGTAACTGCTTGGCTTAAAATGGTCCACAAGGGCACAAAGTACAGTTTTGTACCTACCATAAATGTAGATGTTCGAGTGTTCACCCTGCTGTAGTCATCACACTTGGGTTATCCTGCCGTCAGGCAGTCCCGCAGTCGGCCCAAATTCCAAAGTCTCGGTCCGGCATCGGTTGCTGTCGCTTCTTCCCTGACATCAGTGCACCAGGGGTATTTAAGAGGCATCAAACACCATTTTCTTCAGTTTTTCTTGCCCCAGATGTCAGGTGCCCCCAATAGGTAGGCAAAATATATGGTTATATAAAAATCAAACAAAACTCTTAGGCACAAGCAAATACAACACAGAGATAGTATAGGAAAAAGTAGTAGAGATAAGTTCAGCTAGTTCAGAGGGGATGGAGGGAGGGTAACCTGGACTGCAGCAGGGTGAACACTCGAACATCTACATTTATGGCAGGTACAAAACTGTACTATGTTCATCGTTTTACCCTGCTGCAGTCATCACACTTGGGTCGAATCCCAAAGCTAAGGATGGGAGGTAGAGTCAAACAGGGTTAGAAGAAGCTAGTAGGCCCTGCAAAACTGCAGTGGCAAAACCAGCTCTAGTCTTAGAGTATAGAGGTAAATGATAGTGTTTGGTGAAGGTGTGCACTGAACTCTCAAGTAGCACCTTCCAGAATATCCTTGGTTGGCACTCCCCTGAGAAAGGCTGCTGATGTAGCTGTAGCCCTGGTGGAGTGGGACCTAATGTTTGCAGGTACTGGCTTCCCATGATGTGTGTAGCAGAAACGTATGCAATGCCTTATCCATTTTGAAATGGTCTGTTTTGAGATGGCTTTTCCTTGTGATCCTGTAGCATAGGCTACAAAAAGCTGGTCAGTTTTTTCTGAAAGCCTTAGTTTTATCCAAGTAGTAACGTAATTGCCTGTGAATGTCCAAAGAGTGCAGGAGTCTTTCTCCTTTGTTCTGGAGATTTGGGAAGAAGGTGGGCAAGTGAATGGTTTGGTTTAGGGCCACACTGGATGCCACCTTTGGCATAAAGGAAGGATTAGTTCGTAGAGAGACTCTGTTTTTATGAAAAATGAGGAAAGGTTCCACTGCCATTAGTGCCTGTAGCTCTGAGACTCTTCTAGCTGAGGTTATTGCTAGTAGTAGGGCAGTTTTCCATGAAAGAAATTTTAAATCAGCTGAAAAAGCTGATTCAAAGGGCGGCAGTGTAAGCTTTTCCAGAACAAAGTTGAGATCCCAAGTAGGTATTGGAGCTCTCCTTGGTGGTCTTAAGTTCTTAGCCCCTCTGAGGAACTGTCTTAGGAGTGGATGTGAAAATAAAGGAGGATCCGTGCTGTAATGAGCTTTAATTGCTGAGGTGTGGGGATCTTGATAGATTAAAAGGAAAGTCCTTTGTGTAACATCTCAATTAAATACTGCAGAATCTGAGGGATGTTTGGATCAAGGGGGTTTAGGCCTTAGCCTGGTTCCAGGCGCAAAATCTTTTCCATTTGTCTGAATAGGTTTTCCTGGCGCTGGGTCTCCTGGCCTCCAGAATGACATCCAAAACAGCTTTGGATAAAGGTGCTGGTTGGTTGTTTAGGTAATTTGCCATGCAGCCAGGTTTAAAGTCTTGAGCTGGCTGTGTAGAATCCGATTGTCTCGCTGGGTGAGCAGGTGAGGAATTTGTGGCAAAATCCATGGTAGTCCTTGGGCCATATTCCTTAAAATTGGATATCAATGTTGGCGTGGCCAGTCTGGTGCAACAAGTATCATTTGTGGCCTCTCTAATCTTTCAGCAGTACCTTTGCTAGAAGAGGCAGTGGAGGGAAGGCATAAACTGTTAATGTTTTCCAACTGAATGAGAGGGCGTCCACTTTCCAAGCTAGTGGATGGAAGGTCCTTGTGCAAAATTTTTGAAGTTGGTGGTTGTGGGGCTTGCAAACAGATCTATGTCTGGGCATCCCCATTTTTGAACCATCATTGCAAATACTTGTGGATCTAGTTTCCATTCGTGTGGATCCATGATGTTTCTGCTTAGGTCGTCTGCCAATGTGTTTTTCTTTCTTGGCAGGAATTGTGCTTGTAATTGAACCTGGTAAGACAGTGCAATGCTCCACAAGGTCATTGCTTGCCTGCATAGAGGGTAAGAATGTGTGCCCCCTTGCTTATGTACCACATAACTGTGGTATTGCCCGTCTTTATTAGTAGTTGTCCTGGGTGTAGAAGGTCCTTGAAAGCTGTTAGGGCATTCTGCACTGCTAGCATTTCTTTTTGATTGATATGCAGGTGTCTCTGATCTGTAGTCCATTTGCCCTGAATGCACTGCCCTGCCATGTGTGCTCCCCAGGCATAGTCCAATGCATCTGTTGTCAGTTTGCCTGGCTGTGGGTAAGGTAAAAGGCTGACCCTTGTTGAAGTGACATGCCTGAGCCCACCATAGAAACTCCTGCTGAAGGCAGGGAATGAGTGGTATCATTGTTTTCAAGCTGTGGCTGTGCTGAGTCCATACACTTTTCAGGTACCATTGTAATTTCCTCATATGCAGTTTAGCAAATGGTATTAGAACAATGCAAGATGCCATGAATCCCAAGGCTTGCAGAATTTTTCTTGCAGGGAGTTGGGTCTTTGTTGCCATTATTTTGAAATATTGAAACAGCTGTCGTTGCTTGTCTGGCATGAGGAAAGCCATCTGGGCTGTTGTATTCAAGATGGCACCCAGGAATATTATGTTCTGTGAGGGTACTAGTTTTGATTTCTTTTCGTTTACTGTGTACCCTAGGCAATGTAGAAGGTGTTTGACAAATGCCAGATGTATTAAAAGAATGTCCTTGCTTTCTGCTTGAATAAGGCAGTCATCCAGGTATGGGTATATTTGAATTTCTTGTCTGCAGTACGCAATTACTGGTGCCAGGCATTTTGTAAAGACCCTGGGCGCAGTAGATAAGCCAAAGGGCAGTGCAGAGAATTGATAATGTGTTGAACCTGCAATGAAGCGGAGGTATCTTCTGCAATTTTTGTCTGATTGGACCTCAAGGAGGCATACCTGCATGTCCCTAAGTGACTAGCCAAGCATTCTTGCCCAGCATGGAAGAAGCTGCTGTAGTGTTAGCATCTTGAATTTTGGTACTTGCAAACAGGCGTTCAGAAATGAAAGATCCAGAATGGGTCTCCATGCTTTGTCCTTTCTTGGGACTAGGAAGAGTCTTGAGTAAAATCCTTGTCCTTGCTCCTGTGCAGGTACCTGTTGAATGGCTTTCATGTTCATGAGAACTGTAATTTGTTTTTGTGCCTCTGCCCATTGATTTGGTGGCAGGTTTGGCATTCCTTTGATCCTTGGTAAGGTATGAAAGTGGAATCTGTATCATTGGGAGACCATGTTTAGAACCCATTTGTCTTTTGTGATGATGTGCCAGTTGTCTGCAAAAAATGCTAATTTTCCTCCCAAGGGAGTTGCCAGGAGAGATTTGCTTGGTAGCTTGAGGATAGTCATTGTGTTCGTCTTCTGCTAGCCTGGGGCCTGTCTTCTCCTCCTTTCTGGGTAGCAGAACCCCATTGGCGAGGTTTGTAAGGCCCCTGTGACTGGCCTCTGCCAGTGGGCGTCTGTATTTGCCCCTCTGTGATCTGTCTGAAGCTGGAAAGGACCAGTTTTTGGTTGGCCAATTTCTGCTGAAACGAAGGGGTTGTACCTGCAAAGAATCCTTGACCGTTTGCATAGACTTTGCCTTATCCTCCATTTTCTTTAAAACCTCTTCTGCTTTGACACCAAATAATGCATCCTGTTGTAAAGGTGCTTCCAATAATTTTGCTTTAACATGGTCAGGGTGGGTTTGTTCTTTTAACCAAGCATGTCTACGTATGACGGAGCCAGTAACAGCTGCTCTACAGGAAGCTTCCAATGAATCAAATCCGCACTGCAAGGAATGTTTGCCCGCCTGTTCAGCTGCATGCAACAGATGCTGCATTTCCTTGAATTCAGGCTGTTCTGAATGTGTGCTCATTTTTTGTTTTAACTGAGACATCAGGAATTGTTGATACTTCAGCATGTGAAACTTGGCAATTTAATGCTGTCATAGCCAGAGTTGCTGAGGTGTAAATTTTCTTTCCCCATCTATCTAGGGCTCTGGAATCCCTTTCAGAGGGCACAGGATTTTTAGCCATAGAAGCTTTTGCTCCCTTAGGACTCTGGGAAATTGTTTCTGGGTCAGCTACAGGGCTTTTATAAAGGAATTTGTGTGAGTCAGGTACTCTGTAGAATCGGTCTGGTTTGGCTGTAGCAGGAGGTAGAGAGTCTGGATTTAAACTAGACTCCAGTAAACATCATCCACAATATCTAAAACAGGAGGGATAGCCAGAGGTCTGTGCTGGGGTAGTAAAAGGAACTCTTGGAGCCTTTTCTTAGAATCTGAGTTCCA